>NC_142809.1:20391738-20605023 GCF_049724085.1 Artemia sp. Qi Xiang Cuo | reverse complement strand
CTGTGACAGGGTAAACCACAACCAAACACTACTGAAATATTCCAACTCTTGCATTTCAATGTAAGAAATTCAAAATAAACTTTGAAAAATCATGAAAATGTAACTGTGACAAGGTAAACCACAACCAACCGCTATTGAAATATTCCAATTCTTTCATTTCAACGAAAGAAATTCACAATGAACATTGAAAAATCAAGAAAATGTAACTTTGACAAGGTATACCATAACCATATACTACTGAAATAGTCCAACTATTACTTTTCACTAAAAGAAATTCGAAATGAACATTGAAAAAACAAGATAATTTAAATGTGACAATGTAAACAAAACCCACCCAAGAGTTAAATAGTCACACTCTTTGAGTTCAATGAAAAAAATTCAAATGAGAATTGATTAATCAAGATAATGTAACTGTGACATGGTAAACCATCATCAAACACTACTGAAATATTCCAACTCTTGCATTTCAATGAAAGAAATTCAAAATGAACTTTGAAAAATCAATAAAATGTAAATGTGACAAGGTAAACCTCAACCAAACACTACTGAAATATTCCAACTCTTGAATTTCAACTAAATAAATTCAAATGAACATTAAAAAATAACGAAAATGTAACTGTGACAAGGTAAACCACGACCAAACACTACTGAAATATTCCAACTCTTGCATTTCAATGACAGAAATTCGAAATGATCTTTGAAAAATCAAGAAAATGTAACTGTGACAAGGTAAACCACGACCAAACACTACTGAAATAGTCCAACTCTTGCATTTCAACGAAAGAAATTCAAAATGAACTTTGAAAAATCACGAAAATGTAACTTTGACAAGGTAAACCACTACCAAACACTACTGAAATAATCCAACTCTTTAATTTAAACGAAATAAATTCAAAATAAACTTTGAAAAATCAAGAAAATGTAACTGTGACAAGGTAAACTACAATAAAACACTACTGAAATAGTCCAACTCTTGTATTTCAATGAAGGAAATTCAAAATAAACTTTGAAAAATCACGAAAATGTAACTGTGACAATGGAAACCACACCCAAACACTTCTGAAATATTCCAACTCTTGCATTTCAATGAAAGAAATTCAAAATGAACTTTGAAAAATCAAGAAAATGTAACTGTGACAAGGTAACCAACAAGCAAACACTACTGAAATATAGCAACTCTTGCATTTCAACTAAAGAAATTAAAATGAACTTTTAAAAATCAAGAAAATGTAACTGTGACAAGGTAACCCACAAGCAAACACTACTGAAATATTCCAGCTCTTGCTTTTTGAAAAATCAAGAAAATGTAACTGTGACAAGGTAAACCACAACCAAACACTACTGAAATATTCCAACTCTTGCATTTCAACGAAAGAAATTCAAAATGAACTTTGAAAAATCAAGAAAATGTAACTGTGACAAGGTAAACCATAACCAAACACTACTGAAATATTCCAACTCTTGAATTTCTACGAAAGAAATTCAAAATGAACTTTGAAAAATCAAGAAAATGTAACTGTGACAAGTTAAACCACAACCAAACGCTACTGAAATATTCCATCTCTTGCATTTCAACGGAAGAAATTCAAAATGAACTTTTAAAAATCAAGAAAATGTAACTATGATAATGTAAACCACAATCAAACACTACTGAAATATTCAAACTCTTGCATTTCAACGAAAGAAATTTAAAATGAACTTTGAAAAATCAAGAAAATGTAACTGCGACAAGGTAAACCAAAATCACACACTACTGAAATATTCCAACTCTGTCATTTCAACTAAATAAAATCAAATAAACTTTTAAAAATCATGAAAATTTAGCTATGTAACGCTAAATCATAACCACACCCTAGTTAAATATTCCAACTCTAGAATTTCAACGAAAGAAATTCAAAATTAACTTTGAAAAATCAAGAAAATGTATCTATGACATGGTAAACCACAACCAAACACTACGGAAATATTCCAACTCTTGCATTTCAAAGAAAGAAATTCAAAAAGAACTTTAAAGAATCAAGAAAATGTAACTGTGACAAAGGTAAACCACAACATCACACTACTGAAATATTCCAACTCTTGCATTTCAATGAAAGAAATTCAAAATGAACTATGAAAAATCAAGAAAATGTAACTGTGACAAGGTAAACCACAACCAAACACTACTGAAATATTCCAACTCTTGCATTTCAATGAAAGAAATTCAAAATAAACTTTGAAAAATCAGGAAAATGTAACTGTGACATGGTAAACCACAACCAAACACTAGTGAAATATTCCAACTCTTGCATTTCAATGAAAGAAATTCAAAATAAACTTTGAAAAATAAGGACAATGTAACTGTGACATGGTAAACCACAACCAAACACTAGTGAAATATTCCAACTCTTGCATTTCAACGAAAGAAATTCAAAATGAACTTTGAAAAATTAAGGGAATGTAACTGTGACAAGGTAAACCTCAACCAAACACTACTGAAATATTCCAACTCTTGCATTTCAACGAAAGAAATTCAAAATGAACATTGAAAAATTAAGAGAATGTAACTGTGACAAGGTAAACCACTACCAAACACTACTGAAATATTCCAACTCTTGCATTTCAATGAAAGAAATTCAAAATGAACTTTGAAAAATCAAGAAAATGTAACTGTGACAAGGTAAACCGCAACCAAACACAAGTGAAATATTCCAACTCTTGCATTTCAACGAAAGAAATTCAAAATGAACTTTGAAAAATTAAGGGAATGTAACTGTGACATGGTAAACCACAACCAAACACTACTGAAATATTCCAACTCTTGCATTTCAACGAAAGAAATTCAAAATGAACTTTGAAAAATTAAGTGAATGTAACTGTGACAAGGTAAACCGCAACCAAACACTACTGAAATATTCCAACTCTTGCATTTCAAAGAAAGAAATTCAAAATGAACTTAGAAAAATAAAGAAAATTTAACTGTGACAATTTAAAACTTGACCAAACACTAATGAAATATTACAACTCTTGCATTTCAACGAAAGAAACTCAAAATGAACATGGAAAAATCAAGAAAATGTAACTGTGACAAGGGAAACAGCAACCAAACACTACTGAAATATTCAAGCTCTTGCATTTCAACGAAAGAAATTCAAAATGTACTATCAAAAATTAAGTTAATGTAACTGTGACATTGTAAACCGCGACCAAACACTACTGAAATATTCCAACTCTTGCATTTCAATGAAAGAAATTCAAAATGAAATATGAAAAATCAAGAAAATGTAACTGTGACAAGGTAAACCGCAACCAAACACTACTTAAATATTCCAACTCTTTCATTTCAACGAAAGAAATTCAAAATGGACTATAAAAAATTATGGTAATGTAACTGTGACATGGTAAACCGCAACAAAACACTACTGAAATATTCCAACTCTTGCATTTCAAGGAAAGAAATTAAAAATGGACTATCAAAAATTAAGTGAATGTAACTGTGACAGGGTAAACTACAACATCACACTAGTGAAATATTCCAACTCTTGCATTTCAACGAAAGAAATTCAAAATGAACTTTGAAAAATTAAGGGAATGTAACTGTGACATGTTAAACTACAACATCTCTCTACTGAAATATTACATCTCTTGAATTTCAACGAAAGAAATTCAATATGAACTTTGAAAAATCAAGAAAATGTAACTGTGACAAGGTAAACCACAACCAAACACTACTGAAATATTCCAACTCTTGCATTTCAATGAAAGAAATTCAAAATGAACTTTGAAAAAATCAGACCTTTGGAGGGGGAGGGGGCGGGGGCAGGGGGTCGTTCTGTGTCTCAATGCACAAAAAAAGTATAAAAAATGGGGAGGGAATGGGGGGGGGAGGAGAGGGGAGGAGGAGAAAGAGGGAGGAGGAGGAGGAGGAGGTGGGAGGAGGTGGGAGGAGGAGGAGGAGGAGGAGGTGGGAGGAGGAGGAGGAGGGAGGAGGAGGAGGAGGAGGGAGGATGAGGAGGAGGAGGAGGAGGAGGTGGGAGGAGGAGGAGGAGGGGGCCGGGGGAGGGCCTTTGGGGCACAGGGAGGGCCTTTGGGGCACAGGGAGGGCCTTTGGGTGTCTGGGTGACATTTGGGGACCGGTGGATGGCCTTTGGGACCCCGTTGGTCCTTTGGGAGCTCGATGGGCCTTTGGGGGACCCGGGGATGACCGTGGAGGGCCGGGGGGTGCCCTTTGGGGTCCGGGGTACCCTTTGGGGGTCCGGGGGCCCTTTGAGGACCAGAGGAGGGTCTTTGAGGGTCTGAGGAGGGCGTTTGGGGGGTTGGGGCTCTATGGGAGCTTGGGGGGCCTTTGAGTACCGGGGGCTTCCTTCGGGGTTGTGGTGGGGGATCGGAACCCTTTGGGGTTGGGGTAGAGGACCTCACAACACTGTTCAAATGGAACTTGTGTATTATAACGACCACACTCAAAACCTCTTCTAAAACCATTTCTAAAATCTTCTTTCAAATGTCTCTAACGGTTTCGCCGAAATAATCCCATAAAATGGATAAAACCGTTTCGCCCAAATAATCCCTAAACGTAATTTCAGCGTGTTCCTTTTGAATGGCATCTCTGCGCTAACGCATTTCAAATTTCTAGGAAACCCTTTCCTACGTTAATCTCTTCATCTCATAAATTTTCCTAGCTAAACTATTAGGGTTTCGTTAGAATATCAATTTACCTCTCCGACTTAAAGCTCCGTGAAGCCGTATTTAAAAATAGAATTTCTATCTCTTTAGACTCCCGCATAATTCCAAGATAACAAGTGATGTCAATTATAATTCCTGACCCTAAAGATCAATGAATCCCTATTTGAAAATAGAATATTAATTTTTCTCTCTGACCTAAAGAACGTTTATCCCTCAGACCAAAGATTAAAGAAGCCTTAATGTTTCTTAATTCTCCCCTTCGTGAATCAATAATTTCCCCTAGCAATTATGTAAATCAAGTTCACAGGTGCTACTCGTGACAGGCCTAAAGATTAAAGAAACAATATGGACTCTATGACCATATTGTTTCATAATTCCCCATGCTCGTGAATCAATAATTCCCCCATCGATTATGTAAATCAATTTCTCAGGTTAAGCTAACCAAACAACAATGAAGCCATGTTTGTTTCTTAATTTCCCCTTCGTGAATCAATAATTTCCCCTAGCGATTATGTAAATCACAGATTAAAGAAGCCATGTTTGTTTCTTAATTTCCCCTTCGTGAATCAACAATTTCCCCTTCGATTACGCAATCAATTTCTCGGAAATTCACTTCCCCCTCGATTACGCAATCAATTTCTCGGAAATTCACTTCCCCCTCGAGTTCTAGATCAATAACATTGCTCCCGTTAGAATTCAATGCGCAGGTGCAACCTTCGTCCCGGAGCTACTACACATAGAAACATCAAATAAATCGACCTTGGAAAAAGAGGTCATTGACCCCATTACGCAATCTTTCTCCCTAGGGAGGCTATGCCCTTATTTGGTGTACTGACAGTATTCTATGCCCATATATGGTGTGGGTACGGGATCAATAGGGTCACTTCTACTGCCGTCCTCACTGATTCTGCTTTATCCTTCCCCATTTTTGAACACCCAAATTATTTAGTTCTTTTAGACGAGGCAGTCTTAGTTTCCACAATAAATGGTTTACTACAATCTTTTGAGGAAGAGATTAGAATTAAAAAATACATGCATAAAGATGTTTCTTTAAACAGGGATGCTACGGAGATTTTCATAAACCCTATTTACGATAATTCAGCTAACAAAGATTCAGCTCACGTTCCTTTTCATCTTAAAACAAGATTAATTAGACGTCTTGATAGAAATCAAAGAAGCAAGCAGCCTGCAGTGGTCGCCAGGCAAAGAATTCTTGCCGAATCCTATCTTTGAGTAATATTTTCTTTATTTCAGTCGGTTTTCTGCTTTGTTGACAAAAGACTTTGCTTAGTCACAATTGGAAATCTGCTTGGTTTTACTCTATCTTCAACTAACCAAATGGTTTAACGTTTGATGCTTATCATTAAACATCTTTGGTAAATATCAAAGAAACAGCCGAGAACCCAGTTTTTAGGCTATTTGACTTACCAAAACAAAAAGATCCTGATTTGTTTCAATAAAAATAATCGTGGAAGTAGAAAATATCCTGACGTAACTTTTTACGGGGTGAGATTATCCACCCTGGGAAGTATAAATTAAAAACTTTCTAAATAACACAGAACGTGAATCGAAAAAAAATACTTAATTGTAAATTTTCTTCTTTTTTAATTAAGGAAACTAATGCATTCACTTAATTTGCAGTATTTGTGAGGCAAAGGGACGAAACTAATGCTATAAAAAAATTTGTTGGGAGGTTTAAAACACACAATAAGCATAAAAAACGTGTTTAATTTTTTACTTTATCCTTTTTGAACATGTTATTTTCAAAGTACCATGAAAGTCGTGTTCTCACAATAGCTTTTACAAAGAAAAGATATAGCACTATCTAAACAAAGATTAAAAAAAAAAAAAATGTAATTTACCTGAGAAAGATTATTGATATAAGAAAATAAGAAGAACAAAATTCAAATTTCATTTGCCATTTCAAACCTCATGCCATTTCAAAATTCAAACCTCATGCTTTCTATCCTTCAAATATTATAATTGTTGTCTAGAACATTTTTTTAAGTAATTCAATATTTGTACTATTGTTGAAATCATTTCTTCCTCTCCACTTTATGATTTATAAATTGTATAAAAATAATTTTCGAACAAAGGCAACAGGCAAAACATATTTTTCTCCCTTTTAGATTTCATCTGAACATCGATATTAAGATAGTTTCATTTAAATATATCATTCATTCCTCTGTTATTCCCCCTAAAGGAGAAAGCGTTTATCTTAAAAGTTGAATAATTAAGTACAGCTATCGACTATATAAGACTATCTGGAACGATTTTTCTTTTGGCTGAACTTAAATCAATCCACTGTTAAGAATATAAGACCTTCCTTAAACTCAATTAACACTTACTTAAAGCTTTGAAAGCTCGAGACTTTAAAGTAGATTATTTTCAAAATTTTAATTTGGCAAAAAATTGTTTTTTTTTCTGTCTGAAAATATTGAGCATTTAAAATGGTAGGATATTTGAAGTATTGAAGCTAGTACTCAGTGGCTCCAAAAAGTCAGGTTTCTCTTCTTTCCGCCAATGGTACAGAAACATTATCATGATACTTTTTGGTATAGATTGTGTTGTGTTTGTCATATTTTACAACTCAGTTAAGCTCAGTTCCCGTTTATTTTTGTGTGCAACCAAAAAATAGGTTTAACTGACCTGCCATTACTCACACCAAGAAAGGTACAAAAAGTGCTTACGACTGGGTGGGTACATAATATCAACTTTATAACTATCAATTAGCTAAAAAAACCTTTTTCAAAACAATTATTTACAAAGTGAACAAGATGAGTGGCAGTATTACTAGTTGAATGAACTTTTCAGAACCCGAATTTGGTTTCACTGAGTAGACTGTGTTTTTTGAAATGGTCAAAAAGACGCTGATGGATCCCTTTTTCCAAAATTTTAGAAAATAAAGGGAATATCGAGATCGTTCCCCAGTTTCCGGCATCTGACCTGACACCCCTTTTATATAGTGGGATAACTTTGGCTTGTTTTAGTGCTGCTGAAAAGGTCCCTGTCTCAAGAGACAAGTTGATGATGTGAAGGATACATGGTAATATATACGGCATCACTGCCTTCAAAGTTCTCAGATTCAAGCCGTATATCGCGGCAGAATTTGATTTTATGCTTTTCTTTATATTAACCCCTTTATCATTTTTGCACTTTTAAAACTGGAAGTCAGCACTGTCTCCACTAGAGTTTATGAATTCCTCATTAAGAAAAGCTTCCTTGTTATACCTTACGCTCTATTGAACAGACAAACCGATCCAGGAGCAGCACTGGCAAAAATTGTCCCCTACTACATTTGTATCATTCATAGAACTTCCATTTACCTCAATACAAGGTGACTGACTACTTTTTTATTTCCCATTAAACACTATTAACTTGCCATGTGGTTTTGGTACCTCCCTTATTATCAGAAAACATTTATTAAAAATATGTCTTCTTTGCTTACCTCCTCATACTATTCACCTTATATCTCACTTGCTTGAACTCTGCAAAATCTGCGCAATCCTGACTATTAAGAGATTGCTCATATAACAAATTCTTATTATTTATCACGTCGACTATTTGCTCCAAAATCCATTGCTTACAGGGATCATCCTTCTTTTGTGCCTAACCACCTGAAAGGGACATGGTTTTTCATAAATCGGTTGAAAAATGGACATGAACTGATCGTAGGCTGGAAGAGAATCACCGGAGATCTCTAGGACTAAATAGCTTGAAATAATACGTTTTCCCAAAATACTAATAAAGCTTTTCATTACTTTATTTACAGGGGAAGAAACTACCACTAGACCAAGACATGGAGACAGGGGAGGTTAGTGATGAAGATGAAGGAGGTGCTGAAAAGCATTCGTCAAAGAGGAATGCTAGCAATCATGGAAGAAGAAAGATTAAACTTTGCAGAGAGCTTTCAGATTTAGTCAGCATTTCAAGGACGTCCTCTGATGATATTATCAATACTCGAGAAAAACGTAGGTATTAATTCAACAAGATTTTCAATGTGTGTAGATTGCCTCCTAATCTTTATATACCCCATAAACTTCTCCCCACGGAAAATTCCACCCAATCAAAAGTTCTGTTCCAAAAAATCCCCCCCCTCCACGGAAACACCCTCCCCCTAGAAAATTCCACTCAAATGTAAAATTGAGCAGCAAAATGAAAATTAAGAGAAACAAGAAGAAAGAAGGAAATAGTATAATTTTGCGTCAGTTATCATGAAGGAGGGGTGATGAGTCATGGTGTAGATGGGGGGGGATTCTGAGCCCTTGAATACTTCATTTAACTGAAATAATTTGCTTCATTGAATGATGTGTAAGTGCACATTTGTTATTATGAAGGAGACGCGGTGAATCAGTTTGGGGGGGGGAGATCTGATCAGATCAGACCGAGAACAAATCAGATCAGATAAGACCAAGAACATATCTGATCAGACCGAGAACAGATCATATCAGACCAAGAACAGATCAGATAAGACCGAGAACAGTCTACAAAAGACTAAGAACAGATCATTTCAGACCGAGAACAGATCAGGTCAGACCGAGAACAGATCAGATCAGACCGAGAACAGTTTACATAAGACTAAGAACAGATCAGATAAGACCGAGAACAGTCTACAAAAGACTAAGAACATATCAAATCAGACAAACAATAGATCAGATCAGATCAAGAACAGATCACACCAGACCTAGAACAGTTTACATCAGACTAAGAACAGATCATTTCAGACCGAGAACAGATCAGATCAGACCGAGAACAGATCAGATCAGACCGAGAACAGATCATATCAGACCAAGAACAAATCAAATCAGACCGAGAACAGTTTACATCAGACTAAGAACAGATCAGTTCAGACCACGAACAGATCAGATCAGACCAAGAACAGATCAGATCAGACCGAGAACCGATTAGAGCAGACTGAAAACCGATCAAATAAGACAAAGAATAGATCAGATCAGAGGAAGAACAGATCAGACCAGACCGAGAACAGATCAGATCAGACCAAAAACAGATCAGATCAGACCGAGAACTGATCAGATAAGATCGAAAAAAGATAAGATCAGACAGAAAATTGATCAGATCAGGCCGAGAATATATCAGATCAGACCGAGAACAGTTTACATCAGACTAAGAACAGATCATTTCAGACCGGGAACAGATCAGATCAGACCAAGAACAGATCAGATCAGACCGAGAACCGATTAGATCAGACTGAAAACAGATCAAATAAGACAAAAAATAGAGCAGATCAGAGGAAGAAGAGATCAGACCAGACCGAGAACAGATCAGATCAGACCGAAAACAGATCAGATCATACAGAGACCAGATCAATTCAAACCCAAAACAGATCAGATAAGACTGAAAAAATATCAGAACAGACCGAGAACAGATCAGACAAAACCGAGACCATATCAGACAAGACTGAGAACAGATAAGACCAAGAACAGGTCAGATCAGACCGAGAATAGATAAGAGTAGACCAAGAACAGATCAATTCAGACCCAGAACAGATCAGATAGGGCCGAGAACATGTCAGATCAGACCGTGAACAGATCAGATAAGACCGAGAACATATTAGACAAGACCGAGAACTTATCAGATCAGACCAAGAAAAGATCAGATTAGACCAAGAACAGATCCGATCAGACCGAGAACAGATAATATCAGACCGATAATAGATCAGATCAGACCTTGAACAGATCAGATAAGACCGAGAAAAGATCGGATAAGACTAAAAGTGGATCAGATCCGACCAAGAGCAGATCATATCAGACCGAGAACAGATTAGATAAGGCAGAATACAGTTCAGATCAGACCCAGAATAGGTTGGATAAGACCGAGAATATATCAGATCAGACTGAGAACAGATCAAATCAGACCGAGAACAGATCAATTCAAACCCTGAACGGATCAGATAAGACCGAGAAAATATCAGATCAGACTGAGAACAGATCAAATCAGACCGAGATCAGATAATATCAGACCGAAAACATATCAGAGAAGACCGAGAACAGATATGATAAGACCAAGAATAGCTCAGATCAGACCGAGAGCAGATGTGAATAGACCAAAAAGATCAATTCAGACCTAGAACAGATCAGAAAAGACCGAGAACATATCAGATCAGACCGAGAACAGATCAGATAAGACCGAGAACAAATTAGACAAGACCGAGAACAGAACAGATCAGACCAAGAACAGCCCAGATCAGACCGAGAACAGATAAGAGCAGACCGAGAACAGATCAAATAAGACCAATAACAGGTAAGATCAGACCAAGAATAGATAAGATCAGACCTTGAACAGATCAGATAAGACCAAGAAACGATCGGATATGACCAAGAACAGGTCAAATCAGACTATGAACAGATCAGATCAGACCAAGAACATATCAGATACGACCGAGAATAGATCAGACCTGACCATGAACAGATCAGATCAGACCGTGAACAGTTTACATCAGACCAAGAACAGATCAGATAAGACACAGAACAGATAAAATCAGACCGAGAACAGATCAGATAAGATCGAGAACAGATCAGATTAGACCGAGAAAACATCAGATAAGACCGACAATGGATCAGATCAGACCAAAAACATATCATATCAGACCAACAACAGATCAGATTAGACCGTCAAAAGATCGGATCAGATCGATAAAACATCTGATCAGACCGAGAACCGATCATATAAGATCTAGAACAGACCAGATCAGACCGAGAAAAGGTTAGATCAAACCAGGAACAGATTAGATCGATTGAGAACAGATAAGATAAGACAGAGAACAGATAAGATCAGACCGAAAATAAATCAAATAAGACCAAAAATATATCAGATTAGATCGAGAACAGATCAGATCAGATCAAGAACAGAACAGATCAGACCGAGAACAGATCAGATAAATTCGAGAAAAGGTCAGATCAGACCGAGAACATATCAGATAAGAACAAGAACATATCAGACAAGACCAAGAACAGATCATATCAGACCAAGAACAGGTCATATCAGAACAGATAAGAGCAGGCCGGGAACAGATTAATTCAGACCCTGAATAGATAAGATAAGACCGAAGAATGTCAGATTGGACCGAGGACAGATCAGAAGACCGAGAACTTGTCAGATAAGACTGAGAACAGATGAGAGCAGACCTTGAATAGATCAGATTAGAACTTGAACATATCAAATAAGACCGAGAACGGATCGGATAAGACCGAGAAGGGATCAGTCAGACCGAAAACAGATCAGGTCAAACCAAGAATATATCAGATCAGACCGAGAATATATCAGATCAGACCGAGAACAGATCAGATCAGACCGAAAATAGATCAGAAAAGACCGAGAACAGATTAGATAAGACTGAGAACAGATGAGACCGAGAACAGAGATTAGACCAAGAACCTATCAGATCACATCGAGAAAAGATCAGATCAGACCTAGAACAGATCATATCTGACCAAAAACAGGTCAAATCAGACCGAAAAGCGATAGGAGCAGACCGAGAACAGATCAGATAAGACCGAAATCATATCTGATCAGACCAAGAACAGATCAGATAAGACCGAGAACATATTAGACAAGACCGAGAACAGATCAGATTACACCGAGAACGGGTCAGATCAGACCGAGAACAGACAAGAGCAGACCGAGAACAGATCAGATCAGACCGAGAACAGACCAGATAAGACCAAGAACAGATCAGTTCAGACCAAGAACAGATGAAATTAGACCGAGAATAGATAAGATCAGAACGATAATATATCAGATCTGACCGAGAACAGATCAGATCAGACCAAATACACATCAGAAAAGACCGAGAAAAGATCAGATAAAACCAAGACGGATCAGTTCAGACTAAAAACAGATCAGATCAGAACAAAACTAGATCAGATCAGACCGGGAAAAGAACAGATAAGACCGAGAACAGATCAGATCAGAACGAGACCAGATCAGATAAGACCGAGAACATACTAGAACAGACCGAGAACAGCTCAGATAAGACCGAGAACATACCAGATCAGACCTAGAACAGATAACATGAGACCGAGAACAGATCAGATCGGACCGAGAATATATCAGATCAGACCGAGAACAGATCACATCAGACCGAGAATTGATCAGATAAAACAGAGAACTGATCAGATCAGACCGAGAACAGATCATATAAGACCGAGAATAGGCCAAATCAGCCCGAGAGCAGAGATCAGATCAAGAAAATGTCAGATCAGACCGAGAACAGATCAGATAAGACCAAGAAAAGATCAGATTAGACCGAGAAAAGATCAGATAAGACTGAGAACAGAGTTCAGACCATGAACATATCATATCAAACCGAGAACAGATCAGATCAGACTGAGAACAGATCAGACCAGTGCAAGAACAGATTATATCAGACCGTGAACAGATCAGATCAGACCGAGAACTGATCAGATAAGACTGAGAACAGACAAGATCAGACCCAGAATAGATCAGATCAGACCGAGAATGTATCAGATCAGACCAAGAACAGATCAGATCAGACCAAAATAAATCAGATCAGACCGAGAACATATCAGACAAGACCGAGATTAGATCAGATCAGACCACGAACAGGTCAGATCAGAGCAGACCGAAAACAGATAAGAGCAGACCGAAAACAGATCAATTCAGACCCAGAACAGATCAGATAAGACCGAGAACATATTAGACAAGACCCAGAACAGATCAGATCAGACCGAGAACACTTCAGATAAGACCAAGAACAGATAAGAGCAGACCGAGAACAGATTAGATCAGACCAGGAATAGATAAGTTCAGACCAAGAATAGATCATATCAGACCTTGACCAGATCAGGTAAGACTGAGGAGAGATCTGATAAGACCGAGAACAGATAAGATCAGGCCGAGAAGAGATCAGATCAGACCGAGAACTGATTAGATCAGACTGAAAAAAGATCAGATCAGACAAAGAAGAGATCAGATTAGACCAAGAACTGATCAGATAAGACAGAGAAAAGATCAGATCAGACCAAAAACAGATTAAATCAGACAAGGAACAGATCAGAGATCAGAGAACTGATCAGATAAGATCAAGAACAGATGAGATCAAACCGAGAATGGATCAGATCAGACCCAGAATATATCAGATCAGACCGAGAACAAATCAGATCAGACCAAAAACAGATCAGACTGAGAACAGATCACATCAGACCGAGAACAGATCAGATCAGACTGACATCAGATCAGATCAGACCGAGAATAGATATCAGACCAAGAACATATCAGATCAGATTGAGAAAAGATCAGATCAGACCAAAAAAAGATTAGACCAGACCGAGAGCAGAGATCAGACCATGAACACATCAGATCAGACCGAGAACAGATCAGATAAGACCGATAAAATATCAGACAAGACCGATAATAGATCAGATCAGACCAGGAACAGGCCAGATCAGACCGAGAACAGATAAAAGCAGACCGAGAACACATCAATTCAGACCCGGAAAAGATCAGTTAAGACCGAGAACATCTCAGATCAGACCGAGAACAGATCAGGTAAGACAGAGAATAGATCAGGTAAGACAGAGAACATATTAGACAAGACCGAGAAAAGATCATATCAGATCGAGAAAAGGTCAGATCAACCAAGAACAGATAGGAGCAGACCGAGAACAGATCTGATTAGACCAAGAGCAAATAAGATCAGACCGAGAATAGATCAGATCAGACCTTGAACAGATCAGATGAGACCGAGAAAAGATCGGATAAGACAGTGGACGGATCAGACCGAGAACAGATCAGATCAGACGGAGAACAGATCAGATAAGACCGAGAACCTATCGGATAACACCAAAAACATATCAGATCAGACCGAGAATAGATCAGATCAGACCGAAAATAGATCAGATCAGACTGAAAATAGATCAGATCAGACCGAGAGCAGAGATCAGACCAAGAACAAATCAGATCAGATCGAGAATAGATCATATCAAACCGAGAACAGAGATCAGACCATGAAAATATCAGATCAGACCGAGAACAGATTAGATCTGACTGAGAACAGATTAATTCAGACCCAGTACAGATCAGGTAAGACCGAGAAAATATCAGATCAGACCGAGAAAAGATATTTCCAAGAACATATCAAATAAGACCGAGAAAAGATCAGATCAGACCAAGAAAAGGTCAGATCAGACCGAGAACAAATAAGAGCAGACCAAGAACAGATAATTTAAGACCCAGAACAGATAAGATAAAACCAAAAACATATCAGATCATACCGAGGACAGATCAGATAAGACCGAGAACCCATTAGACAAGACCGAGAAAAGATCAGATCAGACCGAGAACAGGTCAGATCAGACCGAGAATAGGTAAGAGCAAACCGGGAACAGATCAGAACAGGCCAACAACAGGTAAGATCAGACCGATAATAGATCAGATCAGACGTTTAACAGATCAGATAAGACCGAAAACAGATCGGATAAGACCGAGAAAAGATCGGATAAGACCGAGAACAGATCAGACCGAAAAAAGATCAGATCAGACCGACAACAGATCAGATAAGACCAAGAACCAATCGGATACGACCGAAATCAGATCAAATCAAACCGAGCATAGATCCGATCAGACCGAGAATATATCCGATTAGATGGAGAATAGATTAGATCCGAACGAGAACAGATCAGATCAGACCGAGAACAGATCAGACCGAGAACAGAGATCAGACCAAAAACATATCAGATCAAAAATAGATCAGATCAGACCGAGAAAAGATCAGATAACACCGAGAACAAATCAGTTCAGACCGAGAAGAGAGACTAGACCTTAACATATCAGATCAGACGGAGAATAGCTCAGATCAGACTGAGAACAGATCAATTCAGACCCAGAACAGACCAGATAAGACCGAGAAAATATCAGATCAGACCAAGAAAAGATCAGATAAGACCGAGAACATATCAGAAAAGACCGAGAACAGATCAGACCAAGAATAGGTCAGATCCGACCCAGAACAGATAAATTCAGACCGAGAACAGTTCAGATCAGACCAAAAACAGATCAGATAAGACCGAGAACCGATCGGATAAGACCGAAAACAGATCAGATCCACTGATAACGGATCAGATCAGACCGAGAACAGATAAGACCGAAAACAGATCAGTTCAGACCAAGAACAGATCAGCTCGGGAATAGATAGGATCAGACCGATAATATATGAGATCTGACCGAGAACAGATCAGATTAGACCGAAAACAGATCAGATAAGACCGAGAACAGATCAGACCAAAAAAAAAGATGAAATAAGACCGAGAACAGATCAGATAAGCCCAAGAACAGATCAGTTCAGACCAAGAACAGATCAGATTAGAACAGTACTAGATCAGATCAGACCGAGAACAGATCAGATCAGATAAGACCAACAACAGATCAGAACAGAACGAGAATAGATCAGATACGACTGAGAGCATATCAGATTAGACCGAAAAAGACCGAAAATGGCTATATTTTGAGATACCCATTTTGTTGAACGTAGTTGAAAGTTCTGGAAATTAGGTCTTTGAAGGTCACCCCCCCCCACAGTGCTCAGGGCAAGGGTTGTAAGTTATGCAATGGGGGCATATAAGGCTCTTATAGAAGTGTGGTCGTAAAAACTGAAAAAGGGCTCATTTGATTGGGAATTGAAATGGCTAATGCCCTTTTTAATAGTCCCATAAAAACCCCTATGCCTTCCCAGTGCCATAACATAATTTGCATTTTACTGAAAAAAAAAATACAAATGAATGTGCATTGTCAGTTTAATATAAATATACTGATGTTTATTAATCAAAATGTTAATATTATTTGATTAATTAAAGTTATAAAAATAAAAAAGATTTATATTTTTTAGTAAAGTTCAAATTATGTTCTGGCCTTGGGAAGGCATAGGGGTCTTAAGCCCTACTCATGTTAATTTCTGCTCGTTTTGAATTTGCCTCGGTTATTTATTGTAATTTCTGTTCCTTTTGGGTTTTATTTATTTATCGATGCTGATTTGTGGTAGTTTCACGCTTGGTAGATTATTTGATTTTATTTTTGATCATTTTTGGTTTAATGGAGTTCTTTACTTTTCTTTGAAAAACTTATTTTGTGGAAAAAGTTTTTTATAACTAATAAACTAAAATACCCAGTGGTGTATACTTTTATGGTAGCAAATAAGACCAGAGAACAAAAACGGCAAACAGGAACCAAAGAACAAAGGACAAAATAATAAGGGTAAAAATAGAGAACTAAGGGTAAAGATCATAGATCGGTAACCCAGCTATTGTAAGCCTATATAGAGGTTATCAAAGGCATTGATCTCTACTGTGTATTCGTATTTTAGTTGAATTTAAGGCTAAACTTGAAGTAGGATAGTTAAGACGCTGATCCTTCTATATGAAAATCATAGTTACAGTGATAGCTGTAATCTAGCAAAGAACGAACACCAGCCCATAGTAGCCAAAAAAATATAAAGACGCTGTAAAATTGTAAAAAGTGAGAAAAATTGCCGGGAATGGTAACTATTATTTCAATCAGTCTTAAGAGTAATTGAGAATATTTCAACAAATTTCTGTGCTACTGAAAACTAACTTTGCGTAATATATACTTAAATTGAAAAAATTTCTGTCTTGAGGAAAAGAATATTTGCAGAAAAAGGGAATAGAGGTCTCAGCTCTTCTCCAATTTGTCTATCGCTCCATATTAATCACATGTTCTATAATACATTCTAAATTATTAATTACCGCATCCCAGTGGATTAAAGCCTTTCTTTCGATTTGGAAAGTTATGAGTTCAAGCCTTTTTGCGGTGATGATGATTGAATCAGGTGAATTCAAATCAGATTTTTCACACACGAGCAAGGAACAATCAAACCTATCAAAATTGGAGTTAGAATATCCATATGGCATCACCTCCCGTTTATTCTTTATGCTTGTTGCATATTTAGCTCCCTGGTCAGCAAACTCATTGTGCCTAACGTTCATATGTCTAGGGACCCAGAATAAACGGAGGCTTTTGAGCCGTTTTGACGCTTTTATAAAAGTATCTTGAAGTCGCCTTATCATTTTCTCTTTTAATGGCACTTTTATGCTTACTATAGATTATAAGCAGCCGTAGAATCAGTATAAATAAATACTGATTCTCCGGTACAATCTCTTTTAAAAATCTCGTTTAAGGCTATTAATAGGCCTGAACATTACGCTTGATAGCTAAGTTTATAGTCAGTTCTAACACAAATAATAATAAACTAGATCGATCCTTTATCGAGCATGAGAGCAAACTTGATGAAACTTATATATTTGAAATCAGCATAAAAATCCAATTTTTTTGATGTATCAATTGATTTTTGCAATTTTTACGTCACGTCACTCATTACGTCATATTTGGTTATTAGTACACAATCAGTGTTAGATATTACGTCACGTCACTTATTACTTAATATATGGTTATGATTGCTTAAAAATCAAATATCTTTTAAAATATGAAAAGACGTCTAAAATGCATAATTTTCGTAAAAAGTGATTCTGTTTTTGATTTTTTTTTTGTTTGTTGATTAAAACGGAACTAGAATTTTTAATTTCTGTTAAAAAAAACCCCTCTAGCAAAACTCTAGGACCTCTGGGTTGTTTCGATCACCCCTGGGGAAAAGCAAAAAAAGCACACCAATAAACAAGCATCCGTTATCTTTCTTCTGGCAAAAAATACAAAGTTCCATATTTTTGCAGATAGAAGCTTGAAACCTCTAAAATAAGGTTCTCTGATACGCTGAATCTGATGGTGGGATATATGACGCAATGAGTGACGTGACGTAACAATTTACGTAAACATCAAATATCTGTGAAAATATGATAAGACATCTAAAATGCGTTTTTTTGTAAAAAGTGATTCTATTTTTAATTTTTTTGTTTTTTCTCATTAAAAGGCACTAGAGCTTTTAACTTCTGTTCAAATAGTCCCTCTCGCAAAATTCTAGGACGTTTGGGTCGAAGTGAAAATTCTAGAACCTTTGGGGGAAAAATGCAAAAAAATAATCACGCATCCGTGATCTTTCTTCTGGCAAAAAATACAAAATTCTACATTTTTGCAGATAGGAGCTTGAAACCTCTACAATAAGGTCCTTTGATACACTGAATATGATGGTGTGAAAACACTGATATGCCTCAAAACCCCTATGCCTTCCCAAGGCCAGAACATAATTTGCACTTTACTGAAAAAAATACAGATGAATATACATTGTCGGTTTAATACTGAAATTTAGTAATCAAAATGTTAATATTATTTGATTTATAAAAGTTATAAAAGTAAGAAAAATTATATTTTTTCAGTAAAGTGCAAATTATGTTCTGGCCTTTGGAAGGCAATGGGTTTTTGAGCCCTACTAATGTTAATTTCTGCTCGTTTTGGGTTTTACTCGGTTATTTTTTGTAATTTCTGTTCGTTTTGGGTTTCATTTATTTATCGATGCTGATACGTGGTAGTTTCACGCTTGGTAGATTATTTGATTTTATTTTTGCTCATTTTTGGTTTAATGAAGTTCTTCACTTTTCTTTGAAAAACTGATTTTGTGGAAAATATTTTTTTCAATAAATAAAATTAATACCCAGTAGTGTATACTCTTATGGTAGCAAATAAGACCAGAGAACAAAAACGGCAAACTGGAACCAAAGAACTAAGAACAAAGAAATAAGGGTAAAAATAGACAACTAAAATCATAGATCGAAAACTCAGCTATTGTAAGGCCATATAGAGGTTATCAAAGGCATTGATATCTACTGTGCATTCGTATTTTAATTGAATTTAAGCCTAAATTCGAAGCAGTATAGTAAAGCTGATTCTTCATATATTTAAAAAATAAAAAAAGTTTCAGGTATTTTTCTAGTTTGAATTACAAGATTAAAATTCTTGCTCAGATACCATAAATATTTTACAGTTTATAACTTTATCGATTTCAAACTTAAACTATAATATAATAAAAATTGAGTTTTGCAATTGTTACGTCACGTCACTCATTGCGTCATATATCCCACCATCAGATTCAGCGTATCAGAGAACCTTATTTTAGAGGTTTCAAGCTTCTATCTGCAAAAATATGGAACTTTGTATTTTTTGCCAGAAGAAAGATAACGGATGCTTGTTTATTGGTGTGCTTTTTTTGCTTTTCCCCAGGGGTGATCGTATCAACCCAGAGGTCCTAGAGTTTTGCTAGAGGGGTTTTTTTTAACAGAAATTAAAACTTCTAGTTCCGTTTTAATCAAAAAAAAAAAAAAAAAAAAAAAACAGAATCACTTTTTACGAAAATTATGCATTTTAGACGTATTTTAATATTTTAAAATATATTTTATTTTTAAGCAATCATAAACATATATGAAGTAATAAGTGACGTGACGTAATATCTAACACTGATTGTGTACTAATAACCAAATATGACGTAATGAGTGACGTGACGTAAAAATTGCAAAAATCAATTGATACATCAAAAAAATTGGATTTTTATGCTGATTTCAAATATATAAGTTTCATCAAGTTTGCTCTCATGCTCGATAAAGGATCGATCTAGTTTATTATTATTTGTGTTAGAACTGACTATAAACTTAGCTATCAAGCGTAATGTTCAGGCCTATTAATAGCCTTAAACGAGATTTTTAAAAGAGATTGTACCGGAGAATCAGTATTTATTTATACTGATTCTACGGCTGCTTATAATCTATAGTAAGCATAAAAGTGCCATTAAAAGAGAAAATGATAAGGCGACTTCAAGATACTCTTATAAGAGCGTCAAAACGGCTCAGAAGCCTCCGTTTATTCTGGGTCACTGGACATATGAACGTTAGGCACAATGAGTTTGCTGACCAGGGAGCTAAATATGCAACAAGCATAAAGAATAAACGGGAGGTGATGCCATATGGATATTCTAACTCCAATTTTGATAGGTTTGATTGTTCCTTGCTCGTGTGTGAAAAACCTGATTTGAATTCACCTGATTCAATCATCATCACCGCAAAAAGGCTTGAACTCATAACTTTCCAAATCGAAAGAAAGGCTTTAAGCCACTGGGATGCGGTAATTAATAATTTAGTATGTATTATAGAACATGTGATTAATATGGAGCGATAGACAAATTGGAGAAGAGCCGAGACCTGTATTCCCTTTTTCTGCAGATATTCTTTTCCTCAAGACAGAAATTTTTTCAATTTAAGTATATATTACGCAAAGTTAGTTTTCAGTAGCACAGAAATTTGTTGAAATATTCTCAATTACTCTTAAGACTGATTGAAATAATAGTTACCATTCCCGGCAATTTTTCTCACTTTTTACAATTTTACAGCGTCTTTATATTTTTTTGGCTACTATGGGCTGGTGTTCGTTCTTTGCTAGATTACAGCTATCACTGTAACTATGATTTTCATATAGAAGGATCAGCGTCTTAACTATCCTACTTCAAGTTTAGCCTTAAATTCAACTAAAATACGAATACACAGTAGAGATCAATGCCTTTGATAACCTCTATATAGGCTTACAATAGCTGGGCTACCGATCTATGATCTTTACCCTTAGTTCTCTATTTTTACCCTTATTATTTTGTCCTTTGTTCTTTGGTTCCTGTTTGCCGTTTTTGTTCTCTGGTCTTATTTGCTACCATAAAAGTATACACCACTGGGTATTTTAGTTTATTAGTTATAAAAAACTTTTTCCACAAAATAAGTTTTTCAAAGAAAAGTAAAGAACTCCATTAAGCCAAAAATGATCAAAAATCAAATCAAATAATCTACCAAGCGTGAAACTACCACAAATCAGCATCGATAAATAAATAAAACCCAAAACGAACAGAAATTACAATAAATAACCGAGGCAAACTCAAAACGAGCAGAAATTAACATAAGTAGGGCTTAAGACCCCTATGCCTTCCCAAGGCCAGAACATAATTTGAACTTTACTAAAAAATATAAATCTTTTTTATTTTTATAACTTTAATAAATCAAATAATATTAACATTTTGATTAATAAACATCAGTATATTTATATTAAACTGACAATGCACATTCATTTGTATTTTTTTTCTTCAGTAAAATGCAAATTATGTTATGGCACTGGGAAGGCATAGGGGTTCTTATGGGACTATTAAAAAGGGCATTAGCCATTTCAATTCCCAATCAAATGAGCCCTTTTTCAGTTTTTACGACCACACTTCTATAAGAGCCTTATATGCCCCCATTGCATAACTTACAACCCTTGCCCTGAGCACTGTGGGGGGGGGGGGGGGTGACCTTCAAAGACCTAATTTCCAGAACTTTCAACTACGTTCAACAAAATGGGTATCTCAAAATATAGCCATTTTCGGTCTTTTTCGGTCTAATCTGATATGCTCTCAGTCGTATCTGATCTATTCTCGTTCTGTTCTGATCTGTTGTTGGTCTTATCTGATCTGATCTGTTCTCGGTCTGATCTGATCTAGTACTGTTCTAATCTGATCTGTTCTTGGTCTGAACTGATCTGTTCTTGGGCTTATCTGATCTGTTCTCGGTCTTATTTCATCTTTTTTTTTGGTCTGATCTGTTCTCGGTCTTATCTGATCTGTTTTCGGTCTAATCTGATCTGTTCTCGGTCAGATCTCATATATTATCGGTCTGATCCTATCTATTCCCGAGCTGATCTGTTCTTGGTCTGAACTGATCTGTTTTCGGTCTTATCTGTTCTCGGTCTGATTCGATCCGTTATCAGTGGATCTGATCTGTTTTCGGTCTTATCCGATCGGTTCTCGGTCTTATCTGATCTGTTTTTGGTCTGATCTGATCTGTTCTCGGTCTGCATTTATCTGTTCTGGGTCGGATCTGACCTATTCTTGGTCTGATTTGTTCTCGGTCTTTTCTGATATATTCTCGGTCTTATCTGATCTTTTCTTGGTCTGATCTGATATTTTCTCGGTCTTATCTGGTCTGTTCTCGGTCTGAATTGATCTGTTCTCAGTCTGATCTGAGCTATTCTCCGTCTGATCTGATATCAGAACAGATAAGACCGAGAAGAGATCTTATAAGACCGTGAACAGATCAGATCAGACCGAGAACGGATCTCATCAGACCAAAAACTGATTAGATCAGACTGAAAAAAGATTAGATCAGACAAAGAAGAGATCAGATTGGACAAGGAACTGATCCGATATGACCGAGAACAGATCAGATCAGACCAAAAACAGGTTATATCAGACCAGGAACAGAGCAGATCGACCGAGAACAGATAAGATCAGACCGAGAAAAGATCAGATCAGACCGAGAACTGATCAAATGAGATCAAGAACAGATGAGATCAAACCGAGAATGGATCAGATCAGACCCAGAAGCAGATCAGACCGAGAACAAATCAGATCAGACCAAAAATAGATCAGATCAGACCGAGAACAGATCAGATCAGACTGAGAACAGATCAAATCAGAATAACATCACATCAGATCTGAACGAGAATAGAGATCAGATCAAGAACATATCAGATCAGATTGAGAACAGATCAGATCAGACCAAAAAAAGATAAGACAGACCGAGAGCAGATATCAGACCATGAACATCAGACCGAAACCATGAACAGATCAGATCAGACCGAGAACAGCTTAAACCAGACCTAAAAAAGATCAGACCACACCGAGAACAGATCAGATCAGAGAGATAACAGATCAGATCATACCAAGAAGAGATCAGGTCAGATCCGGAACTGATCAGATGAGGCCAAGAACAGATCAGCTAGAACTAAGAACAGATCAGATCAGACCAAGAATAGACCAGACCGAGAACATATCACATCAGACCGAGAACAGATCAGATCAGACCAAGAATAGGTCAGATCAGACCGAGAACAGATCAGATCAGACCGAGAACAGATCAGATCAGACCGAGAATAGATCAGATTACCGAGAACAGATCAATTCAGACAAAGAATAGATCAGATAAGACCGAAAATATATCAGACAAGACCGAGAACAGATCAGATCAGACTGAGAATAACTCAGATCAGCCCATGAACAGATCAGATCAGACTGAGAATAACTCAGATCAGACCGAAAAATGATACGATAAGACGAAGAACCATCGGATAACACCAAGAACAGATCAGACCAACAACAGATCAGATCAGACCAAGAACAGATCAGATCAGATCGAGAAATTATCAGATCAGAAAGAGGACAGATCAGATCAGACAAAGAAAAAATCAGACCGAAAATATATCAGACCGAGAACAGGTCAAATCAGACCAAGAACAGATCAGATCAGACCAAGCACAGATCAGATCAGACCAAGAACAGATCCATTCAGACCCAGAACAGATCAGATAAGACAGAGAATATATCAGATCAGACCGAGAACAGATCAGATAAGACCGAGAGCACGTAAGACAAGACCAAGAACAGATCAGATCAGACCGAGAACATGTCAGAACAGACCAAGAACAGATAAGAGCAGACCGAGAACAGATAAGATCAGACCGAGAACAGATAAGATCAGACCGAGAACAGATAACATGAGACCTAGAACAGATCAGATCAGACAGAGAATATATCAGATAAAACCGAGAACAGATCACATCAGACCGAGAATTGATCAGATAAGACAGAGAACCGATCAGATCAGACCGAGAACAGATCATATAAGACCGAGAATAGGTCAGATCAGCCCGAGAACAGAGATCAGATCAAGAACATGTCAGATCAGACCGAGAACAGATCAGATAAGACCAAGAAAAGATCAGATTAGACCGAGAAAAGATCATATCAGACCGAGAACAGAGTTCAGACCATGAACATTTCGTATCAAACCGAGAACAGATCAGATCAGACTGAGAACATATCATATCTGTGCAAGAACAGATTATATCAGACCAGGAACAGATCAGATCAACCGAGAACAGATATGATCAAACCGTGAACAGATCATATCAGACCGAGAACTGATCAGATAAGACTGAGAACAGACAAGATCAGACCCAAAATAGATCAGGTCAGACCGAGAATGTATCAGATCAGACCAAGAACAGATCAGATCAGACCGAAAATAAATCAGATCAGACCGAGAACAGAGATCAGACCATGAACAGATCAGATCAGACCGAGAACAGATCAGATCAGACCGAGATTAGATCAGATCAGACCAAGAACAGGTCAGATCAGACCGAGAGCAGATAAGAGAAGACCGAAAACAGATCAATTCAGACCCAGAACAGATCCAGAAGACCGAGAACATGTCAGATCATACTGAATACAGATCAGATAAGACCGAGAACATATTAGACAAGACCCAGAACAGATCAGATCAGACCGAGAACACTTCAGATAAGACCAAGAACAGATAAGAGCAGACCGAGAACAGATCAGATCAGACCAGTAACAGATAAGTTTAGACCAAGAATAGATCATATCAGACCTTGACCAGATCAGGTAAGACCGAGAAGAGATCTGATAAGACCGAGAACGGATGAGATCAGGCCGAGAAGAGATCAGATCAGACCAAGAACTGATTAGATCAGACTGAAAAAGGATCAGATCAGACAAAGAAGAGATCAGATTAGACCAAGAACTGATCAGATAAGACCGAGAAAAGATCAGATCAGATCAAAAACAGATTAAATCAGACAAGGAACAGATCAGATCAACCGAGAACAGATAAGACCAGACCGAGAACTGATCAGATAAGATCAATAACAGATGAGATCAAACCGAGAATGGATCAAATCAGACCCAGAATATATCAGATCAGACTGAGAACAAATCAGATAAGACCAAAAACAGATCAGATCAGACCGAGAACAGATCAAATCAGACCGAGAACAGATCAGATCAGAATGACATCAGATCAGATCAGACCGAGAATAGAGATCAGACCAAGAACATATCAGATCAGATTAAGAACAGATCAGATCAGACCAAAAAAGAATTAGACCAGACCCAGAGCAGAGATCAGACCATGAACATATCAGATCAGACCGAGAACAGATCAGATAAGACCGATAAAATATCAGTCAAGACCGATAATAGATCGGATCAGACCAGGAACAGGTCAGATCAGACCGATAACAGATAAAAGCAGACCGAGAACACATCAATTCAGACCCAGAAAAGATCAGTTAAGACCGAGAACATCTCAGATCAGACCGAGAACAGATCAGGTAAGACAGAGAATAGATCAGGTAAGACAGAGAACATATTAGATAAGACCGAGAAAAGATCATATCAGATCGAGAAAAGGTCAGATCAACCGAGAACAGATAGGAGCAGACCGAAAACAGATCAGATTAGACCAAGAGCAGATAAGATCAGACCGAGAATAGATCAGATCAGACCTTGAACAGATCAGATGAGACTGAGAAAAGATCGGATAAGACCAAGGACGGATCAGATCAGACCGAGAACAGATCAGATCAGACGGAGAACAGATCAGATCAGACCGAGAACCAATCGGATAAGACCAAAAACATATCAGATCAGACCGAGAATAGATCACAACAGACCAAGAATATATAAGATCAGACCTAGAATAGATCATATCAGACCGAAAATAGATCAGGTAAGACTGAGAATAGATTAGATCAGACCGAGAACAGAGATCAGACCAAGAACAAATCAGACCAGATCGAGAACAGATCATATCAAACCGAGAACTGTTTGATAATATTTAATTCCATAAGAAAATTTTTATTGTAACGGTTTTTTACATTTTACATAAGGAATCATGTTAAAATTAAAAATTTAGTGTTGTCATAATCGTAGGTTGTAGCCAGGCCGTCTCTTAATGTTCCAATTAAGAAAAAGCCATAGGCTTTTTCCTATTTTTAATCAACCAGTTCGTGGCAACGAATTGTATAGCAAGAGCGACTCAATAGTAACTGAAACTCTAAAAATGGAATTTTAATATCAATAGATACATGAAAAGAATTGGAGTTTTTTGCCTATTTTAAATATTTAAGTTTCATCAAGTTTACTCTTACCCATCATTCTTAAAGCATCGATCTAGTTTATTACAAACAGGAAAAAGCCTACGGCTTTTTCCTCTCTGAAATAGGAAGAGACGAATTTCAAACGAACAAGTAGGTAACTAAGTCCAATGTAAGCAATAATTTTTTATTCCAATGATCGTCTTTTAAGGTATACTATAATAAAAATTTCAGTTAGTATAGGCTTGAGCTCGTTCTTTATTGTAACGTCTCTTACTAGGTTGCTAGCTACCGCTGCAACCCGGATATTGTAAAAACTTGATGAAACTTATAGATTTAAAATCAGAATAAAAACCCATTTTTTATATATCTGTTGGTATCAAAATTCCATTTTTTAGAGTTTCGGTTACTATTGAGCCGGGTCATCTCTTACTTACAGTTCGTAACCGTGAACTGTTTTATTCCTTACAACGCTTCAGTTGTTATGGAACACAGTTCGCTCTTTAATGTAATAAACTAAAATAAAACAAAAATTGATTTTGAAATTTTTACGTCACGTCACTCATTACGTCATATATGGTTATTAGTACACAATATTTGTTAAATATTACGTCATGTCACTTATTACGGCATATATGGTTATTAGTAGACAATAGGTAGAATATTCGTTCTTTATTAAAATTATGTAAACTTTACTAACTTATACTATAGTTAAACGGCCTATGAAATTTATTACAGGCAAGAGTTTGTTCTTTAATAAAGAAGTCCAAAAAGATGGCAGCAATGCAGGCTGATATTTGTAAATTGAGAAACATTTTACGAATGTTTTACCGGGATTACGAAAAATATTCAAAATTCCAGATTAAAATTCTCTCTGATAGAGCGGATTTTGGCTAGAAATGCTTTCACAAAACTTTATAATAATATCCAAAAGAAATTTTGCATGTTTAATGAAAAGCTTTCAAGGTATGGACCGGCAACTGTGGAACAGTTTACAGATGTAATGGGAAATATTAGACATCACTGTGAATATATGGAGGCATAACTGTCCTTTACTTAGTTTCAGCTTTATTCGATGATCGAGCCTTTTTGTACTAGCTACATCCAACAACTATGACGTCATTGATCAATATTGTACATAGAAAATTAAGTTTTTTGTAAAAAATTGATTCTATTTAAAAAATAAACATAAGCACAAATGGCACTAGATCTAGAGATTTCATTTAAAATGAGCCATTGAACAAATCTCTACGATGAAAAAAGATGCCGTTTAGGCAGAATGCTAGTATTAGCTGCCACGTTTCTTGATTTTCAAGCCAATATATTTCCCTTGCTGTTCAAGCCAAATGACAGAAAGTTTTCTATACAGGGGTTTCGGACATGGCGGTTCTAATGGTGTACTTTTTGTTTTGATCTGACTTTTTTTTCTGGAGTTATGGGTTTTTATAAATTGGACGTGACTGTCTCTTACTAGGTTGCTAGCTACCGCTGCAACCCGGATTTGTTTCAATTAACATGGGCTAGGTGTCGTTCTTTATTGTAAACTTTATTGTAAAAACTTGATGAAGCTTATATATTTATAAGCATAAAAATCCCATTTGATGAAGCATAAAAATCTCATTTTTTATATACATTTTTATATACCATATTTATGGTATAAAACTTCCATTTTTTAGAGTTTCGGTTACTGTTGAGCCGGGTCACCTCTTACTTACAGTTCGTAACCGTGAACTGTTTTATTCCTTATAACACTTCAGTTTCTATGGACTACAGTTCGTTCTTTTATGTAAAAAACTAAAATAAAATAAAAATTGGTTTTTCAATTTTTACGTCACGTCACTCATTACGTCATATATGGTTATAATTACACAATATTTGTTAGATATTACGACATGTCACTTATTACGGCATATATGGTTATTAGTAGACAATCGGTAGAATATTCGTTCTTTATTATAATTATGTAAACTTTACTAACCTATACTATAGTTAAGTGGCCTTTAAAATTTAGTATAGACAAGAGGTTGTTCTTTATTATAGAAGTCCAAAAAGATGGCAACAATGCAGGCTGATCTTTGTAAATTGAGAAACATTTTACGAATTTTTTACTGGGATTACGAAAAATATTCAAAATTACAGATTAAAATTCTCTCTTAAGGAGCGGATTTTGTTGAAAAGTCAGCTAGAAATGCTTTCGCAAAACTTCCTAGTAATATCCAAAAGAAATGTTGCATGTTTAATGAAAAGCTTCCGAGGTATGGACCGGCAACTGTGGAACAGTTTACAGAAGTAATGGGAAATATTAGACATCACTGTGAATATATGGAGACATAAATGTTCTTTACTTAGTTTCAGCTTTATTCGATGATCGGGCATTTGTGTACTGACTACATCCACCGACTATGACGTCATTGATCAATATTGTACATAACAAATTAAGTTTTTCGTAAAAAATGGATTCTATTAAAAAAAAAAAAAGTACAAATGGCAATAGATCTAGAGATTTCCTTTAAAATGAGCCATTGAACAGCTCTCTACGATGTTCCAGTGCCGAGCTGTCTGTGGAAAAGAAAAAAAAAAGATGCCGTTTAGGGAGAATGCTGTAGTAGCTACCACTTTTCTTGATTTTCAAGCCAATATATATCCCTTGCTGTTCAAGCCAAATGACAGAAAGTTTCCTATACGGGGTTTCAGACATGGCGGTTCTAATGGTGTACTTTTTGTTTTGATTTGGCTTTTTTTAGGAGTTATGGGTTTTTATATTTCTTAACATTGGATGTGATCGTCTCTTACTGGGTTGCTAGCTACCGCTGCAACCCGGATTATTTGTGTTAGAACTGACAGTAAAATTAGCTATCAAGTGGAATGTGAAGGCCTATTAGGAGCCTTAAACGTGATTAAAAAAAAAATTGTACCGAAGAATCATTAGTTATTTATACTGATTCCCTGGGCTGTATATAATCTATAGTAAGCATAAAAGCGCCATTAAAAGGGAAAATGATAAGGCGACTTCAAGATTCTCTTATAAGAGCGTATAAACGGCTCAAAAGCCTCTGTTTCTTCTGGGTCCCAGGACATATGAATGTTAGGCACAATGAGTTTGCCGGCCAGGGAGCTAAACAGGCATAAAGAATAAACTGGAGGTGATACCATATGGGTATTTTAACTCTAATTTTGATACGTTTGATGTTCGCTTTCTCGTATATGAAAAACCTTATTCAATATTCATTACCGCAAAGTGGCTTGAACTCACATCTTTCGAATTCGAAAGAAAGGCTCTGAGCCACTGTGATGCGGTAAATGATAATATAGAATGTGTTATTGAACATCTGATTAATATGGAACAACAGACAAATAATAGAAGAGCTGAGGCCTGTATCCCCTTTTTCTGCAGATGTATGCGTGTTTTAAATTTAATTTAAGGCTAAACTTGAAGTAGGATAATTAAAACGCTGATCCTTTAATCTGAAAATAATAGTTACAGTGACAGCTGTAGTCTAGTAAACACCGAACACCAGCCCCTAGTAACAAAAAAATTTATAAATGTTGTGAAAAGTTTAAAAAGTGAAAAAATTGCTATTTGTAACTGCTTCGGGAATGGTAACTATTATTTCAGTCGGTTTTAATAGTAATCGAGAAAATTTTTAAAAATTACTGTGCCACTGAAAACTTTGCAATAATCCTAAGATCCTTAGAAAACTAACTTTGCGTGATATATACTGAAATTGAGAAAATTTTTGTCTTGAGGAAATGATTATCTTCAAAAAAAGCGAATAGAGGTTTCGGCTCTTCTCCAATTTGTCTATCGCTCCATATTAATTACATGTTCAATAGTAAATTCTATGTTAACAATTATCGCATCCCAGTTACTCAGTGCCTTTCTTTCGAACTCAAAAGATGTGAGTTCAAGCCACTTTGCTGTAACGATTATTGAATCAGGTGAATTCATATCAGCTGTTTAAAATATTTGGGACGGACAGCTTGAATTAGTTCTTCATTGTACCTTAAGACACCATCAAATATTTCATTTTGAATGTCTTTTTGATCATTACATTTCCTGTGCTTTCAACTTCAGTTGTGGATTATACATTTTGAGTATAAATAGAGATTATCTATATCTAATGGATTGGTTCTGCTTATTATTTTTGTACAAACTGTTCTTGGTCTGATCTGATCTGTTCTTTGTATGATGTGATATTACAAAGGGGAAGAAGTTTACTGCTTTTCGGAATAGAAAGAGACGACCTGGCTACAAGCTACGATTATGACGTCATTGATCAATCTTTAACATGAAATATGCAGTTTTTCGAAAAAAAAATTATTCTATTTAAAAAATAATTTATTTTAATTACAAAAGGTTTTTAACTCCATGAATTTCCTTCAAAATGAGCTATTAAACAACTCTCTACGATGTTCCAGTGCCAAGCTATCTGTGTAAAAAAAGACACCGTTTAGGTAGAATGCTGTAATAGCTGCCACTTTTCTCGATTTTCAAGCCAGTATATTTCCCTTGCTGTTCAAGTGAAGGGACAGAAAGTTTTCTATATAGGGATTTCGGACAGGGACAGGAGAGTCATAATCTGACTCTCTTCTTAGGAGTTATGGGTTATAATATTTCTTAACATTTGACGTGATCGTCTCTGACTAGGCTGCTAGCTACCAATGCAACCCAGACCGAGAAAAGATCTGATCAGCCCAAAAACAGATCAATTCAGACCCAGAACAGTTCAGATAAGACCAAGAAAATATAAAATCAGACCCAGAAGAGATCAGATATGACGAAAACATGTCACACAAGACCGAGAAGAAATCAGATCAGACCAACAACAGATCAGATCAGACCAAGAACATATAAGATAAGACCCAGAACAGATCGGATCAGACCGAGAACAGATCAATTCAGACCCAGAAGAGATCCGATAAGACCTAGAACATATCAGATCAGACCGAGAACAGATCAGATAAAACCAGAAAACATCAGACAAGAGCGAGAACAAATCACATCAGACCGAGAACAGGTAAGTTCAGACCGGGAGCAGATAAGATCAGACTAAGAATAGATCAGATCAGAACTAGAACAGATCAAATAAGACTGAGAATAGATCGGATCAGACCTAGGACATATCAAATCAGACCAAAAACAGATTTGATCAGATCGGGAACAGATAAGATAAGACCAAGAACAGTTCAGATCAGACCAAAAACAAATCAGATCAGACAAAGAACAGATTAGATCAGACGGAGAACAGATCAGATCAGAACAAGAACAGATCACATCAGTCCAAGAACAGAGCATATTGGCCGTGAACACATCAGATCAGGCAGAGAATAGATAAGATCGGACCGAAAACAGATCAGATCAGACCGAGAAAAGATCAGATAATACCGAGAAACTCTCAGTTCAGACCAAGAAAAGATCAGAACGAAATTAGATAAGATTTGACCGAAAACAGATCAGATCAAACCGAGAATAGGTAAGATCAGACAGAGAATATATCAGATCAGACTGAGAAAAGATCAGGTCAGACCGAAAATAGATCAGATACGAGTGAGAACAGATCAGTTAAGACCGAGAACAGATCAGATCTGACTGAGAACTGATCAGATCAGAAAGAAATTATATCAGATCAGACCAAGAACAGATCATATCAGACCAAGAACAGATCAGAACGAGAAGAGATCATATAAGTCCGAGAACATATCAGAGCAGACCGAGAACAGATCAGATAAGACCGAAAACTTACCAGATCAGACGGAGAACGGATCAAATCAGACCGAGAATAGATCAGATCAGACCAAGAAAATTTCAAATAAGACCGAGAATATATAAGATCAAACCAAAAGCAGATAAGATAAGACCGAGAACATTCCAGATCAGACCAAGAACAGATCAGATGAGACCAAGAACAGATCAAATCAGGCCAAAAACAGATCAAATCAGACAAAGAACAGATCAGACGAGACCTAGAACAGATCAGAATAGACCGAGAAAAGCTTAAATCAGACTGAAAAAAGATCAGACCACACCGAGAACAGATCAGATCAGAGAGATAACAGATCAGATCAGACCAAGAAGAGATCAGGTCTGATCAGGAACAGATCAGATGAGGCCAAGAACAGATCAGATACAAGTGCGAACAGATCAGATCAGACCAAGAATAGACCATACCGATTATATATCACATCAGACCGAGAACAGATCAGATCAGACCAAGAATAGGTCAGATCAGACCGAGAACAGATCAGATCAGACCGAGAACAGATCAGATCAGACCGAGAATAGATCAGATTACCGAGAACAGATCAATTCAGACAAAGAATAGATCAGATAAGACCGAGAACATATCAGATCAGACAGAGAACAGATCAGATAAGTCCGAGAACATATCAGACAAGACCGAGAACAGATCAGGACAGACCAAGAAAGGGTCAGATCAGACCGAGAACAGAAAAAAGCAGACCGAGAGCAGATCAATTGAGACCGATAACAGATCAGATAAGACCGATATAATATCAGACAAGACCAAGAACAGATAAGATCAGACTGAGAATAAATCAGATCAGACCGAGAACTGATACGATAAGACGAAGAACCAATCGGATAATACCAAGAACAGATCAGATCAGACCAAAAACAAATCAGATCAGACCAAGAACAGATTAGATGAGATCGAGAAATTATCAGATCAGAAAGAGAACAGATCAGACAAAGAAATGATCAGACCGAGAATATATCAGACCGATAACAGGTCAGATCAGACCAAGAACAGATCAGATCAGACCGAGAACAGATCAGATCAGACCGAGAACAGATCAAATCAGAATGACATCAGATCAAATCTGAACGAGAATAGAGATCAGATCAAGAACATATCAGATCAGAATGAGAACAGATCAGATCAGACCAAAAAAAGATAAGACAGACCGAGAGCAGAGATCAGACCATGAACATCAGACCGAGATCATAAACAGATCAGATCAGACCGAGAACAGCTTAAATCAGACCGAAAAAAGATCAGACCACACCGAAAACAGATCAGATCAGAGAGATTTCAGATCAGATCAGACCAAGAAGAGATCAGGTCAGATCCAGAACTGATCAGATGAGGCCAAGAACAAATCAGATAGAACTAAGAACAGATCAGATCAGACCAAGAATAGACCAGACCAAGAACAGATCATATCAGACCGAGAACAGATCAGATCAGACCGAGAATAGATCACATCAGACCGAGAACAGATCAGATCAGACCGAGAACAGATCAGATCAGACCGAGAAAAGATCAGATTACCGAGAACAGACAAATTCAGACAAAGAATAGATCAGAAAAGACCGAAAAAATATCAGACAAGACCGAGAACAGATCAGATCAGACCAAGAACAGGTCAGATCAGACCGAGAACAGAAAAGAAGCAGACCGAGAACAGATCAATTGAGACCCAGAACAGATCAGATAAGACCGATATAATATCAGACAAGACAAAGAACAGATCAGATCAGACTGAGAATAACTCAGATCAGACCGAGAATTGATTAGATCAGACTATAAAAAAGATCATATCAGACAAGGAAGAGATCAGATTCGACCAAGAACTAATCAGATAAGACCGAGAACAGATCAGATCAGACCAAAAGCAGATTATATCAGACCAGGAACAGATCAGATCGACCGAGAACAGATAAGATCAGACCGAGAAAAGATCAGATCAGACCGAGAACTGATCAGATAAGATCAAGAACAGATGAGATCAAACCGAGAATGGATCATATCAGACCCAGAATATAGCAAATCAGACCGAGAACAAATCAGATCAGACCAAAAACAGATCAGATAAGACCGAAAACAGATCAGATCAGACCGAGAACAGATCAAATCAGACCGACATTAGATCAGACCTGACCGAGAATAGAGATCAGACCAAGAACATATCAGATCAGATTGAGAACAGATCAGATCAGACCAAAAAAAGATCAGACCAGACTGAGAGCAGAGATCAGACCATGAACATATCAGATCAGACCTAGAACAGATCAAATCAGACAGAGAGTAGATAAACTCGGACCCAGAACAGATCAGATAAGACCGATAAAATATCCGACAAGACCGATAACAGATCAGACCAGGAACAGGTCAGATCAGACAAAGAACAGATAAAAGCAGACCGAGAACAGATCAATTCAGACCCAGAAAACATCAGTTAAGACCGAGAACATCTCAGATCAGACCGAGAACAGATCAGGTAAGACAGAGAACAGATCAGGTAAGACAGAGAACATATTAGACAAGACCGAGAAAAGATCAGATCAGACCGAGAAAAGGTCAGATTAACCGAGAACAGATAGGAGCAGACCGAGAACAGGTCAGATCAGACCATGAGCAGATAAGATCAGACCGAGAATAGATCAGATCAGACCTTGAACAGATCAGATGAGACAGAGAAAAGATCGGATAAGACCGAGAACGGATCAGATCAGACCGAGAACAGATCATATCAGACGGAGAACAGATTTGATAAGACCAAGAACCGATCGGATAAGACCAAAAACATATCAGATCAGATCAAGAATAGATCACAACAGACCGAGAATAATAAGATCAGACCAAGAATAGATCAGATCAGACCGAAAATAGATAAGATCAGACTGAGAACAGATCAGATCAGACCGAGAGCAGAGATCAGACCAAGAACAAATCAGATCAGATCGAGAACAGATCATATCAAACCGAGAAAAGAGATCAGACCATGAGCATATCAGATCAGACCGAGAACAGATTAGATATGACTGAGAACAGATCTATTCAGACCCAGAACAGATCAGGTAAGACCGGGAACAGATAAGTCCAAGAATATATCAGACAAGACCGAGAACACATCAGATCAGACCAAGAAAAGGTCAGATAAGACCCAGAACAGATAAGAGCAGATCGAGAACAGATCAATTAAGACCCAGAACAGGTTAGATAAAACCGAAAACATATCAGATCAGACCGGGGACAGATCAGATAAGACCGAGAACACATTAGACAAGACCGAAAAAAGATCAGATCAGACCGAGAACAGGTCAGCTCAGACCGAGAATAGGTAAGGGCAGACCGAGAACAGATCAGATCAGGCCAACAACAGGTAAGATTAGACCGATAATAGATCAGATCAGACGTTTAACAGATCGGATAAGACCGATAACAGATCGGATAAGACCGAGAACAGATCAGATTAGACCGAAATGATCAGATCAGATCGACTACAGATCAGATAAGACCAAGAACCAATCGGTTGAGACCGAAATCAGATCAGATCAAACCGAGAATATATCAGATCAGACCAAGAATATATCAGATAAGATGGAGAACAGATCAGATCCGAACGAGAACAGATCAGATCAGACCGAGAACAGATCAGACCTTGAACAGATCAGACCCAGAACAGAGATCAGACCAAAAACATGTCAGATCAGATCGAGAATAGATCAGATCAGACCAAGAAAAGATCAGATAACACCAAGAACAGATCAGTTCAGACCGAGAAGAGAGATCAGACCATTAACATATCAGATCAGACGGAGAAGAGCTCAGATCAGACTGAGAACACATTAATTCAGACCCAGAACAGATCAGATCAGACCGAAAAAATATCAGATAAGACCGAGAAAATATCAGAAAAGACCGAGAACAGATCAGATCAGACCAAGAATAGGTCAGATCCGACCGAGAACAGATAAATGCAGACCGAGAACAGATCAATTCAGACCCAACAGAGATCAGAGAAGACCGAAAACATATCATATCAGACCGAGAACAGATCAATTCAGACCCAACAGAGATCAGATAAGACCGAAAACATATCAGATCAGACCGAGAACAGATCAGATAAGACCGAGAACATATTAGACAAGACCGAGAACAGATAAGATCAGACCGAGAAAAGGTCAGATCAGACCGAGAAAATATCAGATCAGACAAAGAACAGATAAGATCCGACCGAGAAAAGATCAGATCAGACATTGAAGAGATCAGATAAGACCGAGAACAGATCGGATAAGACAGAATGGATCAGGTCAGACCGAGAACAGATCAGATCAGACCAAAAACAGATCAGATAAGACCGAGAACAGATAAGACCGAAAACAGATCAGATAATTCCGAGAACAGATCAGACCGAAAAAAGATCAAATAAGACCGAGAACAGATCAGATCAGACTGAGAACAGATCAGATAAACCCGAGAACAGATCAGTTCAGACCAGGAACAGATCAGATCAGAACAATACTAGATCAGATCAGACCGAGAACAGATCAGATCATACCAAGAACAGATCAGAACAGAACGAGAATATATCAGATACGACTGAGAGTATATCAGATCAGACCGAAAATGGCTATATTTTGAGATAGCCATTTTGTTAAACGTATTTGAAAGTTCAGGAAATTAGGTCTTTTAGGATAACAACCCCCCCCCCACAGTCCTCAGCGCAAGGGTTGTAAGTTATGCCCTGGGGGTATATAAGGCTCTTATAGAAGTGTGGTCGTTGAAACTTCAAAAAGGGCTCATTTGGTTGGGAATTGAAATGGCTAATGCCCTTTTTAATAGACCTATAAAAAACCCCTATGCCTTCCCAGTGCCAAAACATAATTTGCATTTTACTGAAAAAAATACAATTGAATGCGTATTGTCAGTATTAATATATATATATATATATATATATATATATATATATATATATATATATATATATATATATATTTATATATACTGATGTTTAGTAATCAAAATATTAATATTATTTGATTTATTAAAGTTACAAAAATAAAAAAATTACATTTTTTCAGTAAAGTGCAAATTATGTTCTGGCCTTGAGAAGGCATAGGGGTCTTAAGCCCTACTCATGTTATCTTTTGCTCGTTTTGAGTTTGCCTCGGTTATTTATTGTAATTTCTGTTCGAATTGGGTTTTATTTATTTATCGATGCTAATTTGTGGTAGTTTCACACTTGGTAGATTATTTGGTTTTATTTTTGATAATTTTTTGTTTAATGGAGTTCTTTATTTTTCTTTGAAAAATTATTTTGTGGAAAAAGTTTTTTATAATTAATAAACTAAAATACCCAGTGGTGTATACTTTTATGGTAGCAAATAAGACCAGAGAACAAAAACGGCAAACAGGAACCAAAGAACAAAGGACAAAGAAAAAAGGGTAAAAATAGATAAATAAGATCATAGATCGATAACCCAGCTATTGTAAGTCTATATAGAGATTATCAAAGGCATTGATCTCTACTGTGTATGCGTATTTTAGTTGAATTCGAGTCTAAACTTGAAGTAGGATAGCAAAGACGCTTATCCTTCATTATGAAAATCATAGTTACAGTGACAGCTGTAATCTAGAAAAGAACGAACACCAGCCCATAGTTGCCAAAAAAATATAAAGACGCTGTGAAAATTGTAAAAAGTGAGAAAAATTGCTATTTGTAACTGCTTCGGGAATGGTAACTATTATTTCAATCGGTCTTAAGAGTAATTGAGAAAATTTCAACAAATTTCTGTGCAACTGAAAACTTAACTTTGCGTAATATATACTTAAATGGAAAAAAATTCTGTCTTGAGGAAAATACTATCTGCAGAATAAGGGAATACAGGTCTCGGCTCTTCTCCAATTTGTCTATCGCTCCATATTAATCACATGTTCTATAATACATTCTAAATTATCAATTACCACATCCCAGTGGCTTAAAGCCTTTCTTTCGATTTGGAAAGATGTGAGTTCAAGCCACTTTGTGATGATGATTATTGAATCAGGTGAATTCAAATCAGGTTTTTCATATACGAGCAAGCGACAATCAAACGTATCAAAATTGAAGTTAAAATATCCATGTGGCATTACCTCCCTTTATTCTTTATGCTTGTTGCATATTTAGCTCCCTGGTCAGCAAACTCATTGTGCCTAACGTTCATATGTCTAGGGACCCAGAATAAACGGAGGCTTTTGAGCCGTTTTGACGCTTTTATAAAAGTATCTTGAAGTCGCCTTATCATTTTCTCTTTTAATGGCACTTTTATGCTTACTATAGATTATAAGCAGCCGTGGAATCAGTATAAATAACTACTGATTCTCCGGTCCAATCTTTTTAAAAAATCTCGTTTAAGGCTATTAATAGGCCTTAACATTCCGCTTCATAGCTAATTTTATTGACAGTTCTAACACAAATAATAATAAACTAGATCGATCCTTTATCGATCGTAAGAGCAAACTTGATGAAACTTATATATTTGAAATTAGCATAAAAATCCAATTGTTTTGATGTATGAATTGATTTTTGCAATTTTTACGTCACGTCACTCATTACGTCATATTTGGTTATTAGTACACAATCAGTGTTAGATATTACGTCACGTCACTTATTACTTCATATATGGTTATGATTGCTTAAAAATCAAATATCTTTGAAAATATGAAAAGACGTCTAAAATGCAGAATTTTCGTAAAAAGTGATTCTGTTTTTGATTTTTTTTTTTTTTTTGATTAAAACGGGAAGCAGAAATTTTAATTTCTGTTCAAAAAACCCTCTAGCAAAACTCTAGGACCTCTGGGTCGATACGATCACCCCTGGGGAAAAGCAAAAAAAGGCACGCACAAATAAACACGCATCCGTTATCATTCTTCTGGCAAAAAATACAAAGTTCCATATTTTGCAGATAGGAGCTTGAAACCTCTAAAAAAAGGTTCTCTGATACGCTGAATCTGATGGTGGGATATATGACGTAATTAGTGACGTGACGTAACAATTGCAAAAATCAATTTTTATTTTATTATAGTTTAAGTTCGAAATCGATAAAGTTATAAACTGCAAAAATATTTATGGTATCTGAGCAACAATTTTAATCTTGTAATTTAAACTAGAAATATACCTGAAAATTTTTAAATTAGATTAATTTTTTGTTAGATTTTTGATACTTGATACGAGACTTAAAAACGTGTATTTGTGTATAGAGCATTTAGTGTATATTCCCCCATAATAATATTTCCTTAAATAGGGACTTGGGGGAATATACACTAAATGCTCTATACACAAATTTAATTAAAAATGATCTTACAAATTATTTTAAAAATCCGATAGATATTAACACAGAGCCGGTCACAAAAAGACCTTTGAGGTTAGCTGCCAAAAAGGCTGGATTAGCACTAAGAACGTGTTTTTAAATTATTTTTCTTTCAACCCATTGAATCGCCTTGTTTTACCTTACTTTTAATCAGTCTTGGTTGAACTTCGCTGAAGTAAGGATGCTAGGACTGCTTTGAAAAATTTTTAATTTTTGGTTTTATTGGTTGCATGTTGTTGTGAGTCTTTTTTCTTTCATATATTTTTGTCTTGCTGAGGACGGCCCTTGGACATAGGGCTGAAACATTCATTCAAATTATCTTCACTGTCTTGCAAAAAGATTTCCCTATTGTTCTTCGTACTTTTGTTGTATGTTAAAGTTTAGTCAATGTTGTCATAATCGTAGGTTGTAGCCAGGCCGTCTCTTAGTATTCCAATTAAGAAAAAGCTATAGGATTTTTCCTATTTGTAATCAACCAGTTCGTGGCAACGAACTGTGTAGTAAGAGCGACCCGTCTCAATAGTAACCGAAACTCTAAAAATGGAATATTAATATCAATAGAAACATGAAAAGAATTGGATTCTTATGCTGATTTTAAATATTTAAGTTTCATCAAATTTACTCTTACTCATCATTCTTAAAGCATCTTAAAGCAGGAAAAAGCCTATTGGATTCTTATGCTGATTTTAAATATTTAAGTTTCATCAAATTTACTCTTACTCATCATTCTTAAAGCATCTTAAAGCAGGAAAAAGCCTACGGTTTTTTCTTTTTTGAAATAGTAAGAGACGAACCTCACTCGATCAAGTAGCTAACTAAGTCCAATGTATGCAATAATTTTTTATTCCAATGACCGTCTTTTAATGTGTATTATATTAAAAATTTCAGTTAGTATAGGCTTAACTTGATGATTTTAAAAACTTGGTGAAGCTTATATATTATAAAAATCCTATTTTTTATGTATCTATTGGTATCAAAATTCCATTTTTTAGAGTTTCGGTTACTATTGAGCCGGGTCGCCTCTTACTTACAGTTCGTAACCGTAAACTGTTTTATTCCTTATAACACTTCAGTTACTATGGACTACAGTTCGTTCTTTAATGTAAAAACTAAAATTATAATAAAAATTCATTTTTCAATTTTTACGTCACGTCACTCATTACGTCATATATGGTTATTAGTACACAATATGTGTTAGATGTTACGTCATGTCACTTATTACGGCATATATGGTTATTAGTAGACAATCGGTAGAATATTCGTTCTTTATTATAATTATGTAAACTTTACCAACCTATACTATAGTTAAGTGGCCTATAAAATTTAGTACAGGCAAGAGGTCGTTCTTTATTATAGAAGTCCAAAAAGATGGCAACAATGCAGGCTGATCTTTGTAAATTAAGAAACATTTTACGACTGTTTTACCGGGATTACGGAAAATATTCAAAATTACAGATTAAAATTCTCTCTGAAAGAGTGGTTTTTGTTGAAAAGTCGGCTAGAAATGCTTTCGCAAAACTTAATAGTAATATTAAGGACTGCTTTGAAAAAATTTAATTTTATGTTTTATTGGGTGCATGTTGTTGTGAGTCTTCTTTCTTTTATATATTTATGTCTTGCTGAGGACGGTCCTTGGACATAGGGCCAAAACATTCATTCAAATTATTTCCACTGTCCTGCAAAAATATTTCCATATTGTTCTTCGTACTTTTGTTGTATGTTAAAGTTTAGTCAATGTTGTCATAATCGTAGGTTGTAGCCAGGCCGTCTCTTAGTATTCCAATTAAGAAAAAGCTATAGGATTTTTCCTATTTTTAATCAACCAGTTCGTGGCAACGAACTGTGTAGTAAGAGCGACCCGTCTCAATAGTAACCGAAACTCTAAAAATGGAATATTAATATCAATAGAAACATGAAAAGAATTGGATTCTTATGCTGGTTTTAAATATTTAAGTTTCATCAAATTTACCCTTACTCATCATTCTTAAAGCATCTTAAAGCAGGAAAAAGCCTACGGTTTTTTCTTTTTGAAATAGTAAGAGACGAACCTCACTCGATCAAGTAGCTAACTAAGTCCAATGTATGCAATAATTTTTTTATTCCAATGACCGTCTTTTAATGTATATTATATTAAAAATTTCAGTTAGTATAGGCTTAACTTGATGATTTTGAAAACTTGGTGAAGCTCATATATTATAAAAATCCTATTTTTTATGTATCTATTGGTATCAAAATTCCATTTTTTAGAGTTTCGGTTACTATTGAGCCGGGTCGCCTCTTACTTACAGTTCGTAACCGTAAACTGTTTTATTCCTTATAACACTTCAGTTACTATGGACTACAGTTCGTTCTTTAATGTAATTTTGTTTTGATCTGACTTTTTGTTTAAGAGTTATGGGTTTTTATATTTCTTAACATTGGACGTGATACATAATGTACTTTAATATAAACTTTACCAACCTATACTATAGTTAAGTAGCCTATAAAATTTGGTATAGGCAAGAGGTCTTTCTTTATTATAACTTGTAATGTAAATAACTTTAATATAAATTAATATAGGCAAGAAGTCGTTCTTTATTATAAACGCTGCAACCCGGACTATCTGTGGAGTTACTAACCTATACTATAATTAAGTGGCGTATAAAATTTAGAATAGGCAAGAGGTCGTTCTTAATTATAATGACGTCACGGCGTATGACGTCATGGCGCAATGGTATTATTTCATGACGTCTTCAGAAAGAACAATATAATTTCGTGTTTTTCTATTCACGTCATAGCTCTAATATAAAACTATCATGACATTCATTATTTATCTAGTAGGGTTTCAGACAAGGTAATTCTAATGATGTACTTTTGTTTTGATCTGACTCTATTTTTAGGAGTTTTGGGTTTTTATATTTCTTAGTATTGGACTGATCGTCTCTTACTAGGTTGCTAGCTACTGCTGCAACCCAAATTCACATATATATTTATTTATGAGAGGCAGCCTGGCCGAGTGGTCGAAGGCACTGGTGTTAGCCACCAGTCTCTTCGGAGGCGTGGGTTCAAATCTTACCGCTGGTATACGATTATGTTTGAAAGACTGCAGTATGAAAAGACATCAAAAATGCAGTTTTTGGTGGAAAAATTTATTCTCTTTTAGAAATAATTTATTTTAGTTACTATAGATTTTTAACCCAATTAATTTCCTTTAAAATGAGCTATTGAACAACCCTCTACGATGTTCCAGTGCCAAGCTATCTCTGGATACAAAAAAAGAAAAAAAGAAAAAAAATATCCCGTTTAGGCAGAATGATGTAGTAGCTGCCACTTTTCTTGATTTTCAAGCCAATATATTTCCCTTGCTGTTCAAGCCAAGGGACAGAAATTTTACTATACAGGGGTTTCGGACAAGGCGGTTCTAAAGGTGTACTTTTTGTTTTGATCTGACTCCTTTTTAGGAACTATGGGTTTTTATATGTCTTAACATTGGACGTGATCGTCTCTTACTAGGCTGCTAGCTACCGCTGCAACCCGGACTATCAATTATTACTTCTCGATACGCCTGGTCAGTTGAATACCTTTGCTTTTTTTCTTTTCAAGTTACTATCTCTGTTGTTTGTGTAGTACTGTTTTTTCAACTTGCGTATAGCTTGCTTTGATCTAACCATTATCTAATCAAGAATGAGAGAATTTACAGTTTTGACTTTTCTTATATACTAATTATGACGTCACGGCGTAATGATTTTATTTCATGACGTCATGCAAAGCCTACGGCTTTTTCCTCTTTGAAATAGTAAAAGACGACCTGGCTACAAACTATGATTATGGCATCAATTATCAATCTTTAACATGAAATGTTCTTTACTATAATGGTTTGTTCTTTACTTGGTTTGGGACACCTCTGCAGCCATGATACTGATGGAAATTACATAATCCCTATTTATGTTTCAGTTATCATGGGCTAGGTGTCGTTCTTTATTGTAACAATTCTTACCGCTGGTATATGATTATATTTGAAAGACTGCAGTGTGAAAAGACATCAAAATGCAGTTTTTGGTGGAAAAATTTATTCTCTTTTAAAAAGAATTTATTTTAGTTACTATAGATTTTTAACCCAATTAATTTCCTTTAAAATGAGCTATTGAACAACCCTCTACGATGTTCCAGTGCCAAGCTATCTCTGGATACATAAAAAGAAAAAAAAAAGAAAAAAAAAGAATAAAATATCCCGTTTAGGCAGAATGTTGTAGTAGCTGCCACTTTTCTTGATTTTCAAGCCAATATATTTCCCTTGCTGTTCAAGCCAAGGGACAGAAATTTTACTATGCAGGGGTTTCGGACAAGGCGGTTCTAATGGTGTACTTTTTGTTTTGATTTGACTCTTTTTTTAAGAACTATGGGTTTTTATATTTCTTAACATTGGACGTGATCGTCTCTTACTAGGTTGCTAGCTACCGCTGCAACCCGGATAACGTCTCTTACTAGGTTGCTAGCTACCGCTGCAACCCGGATGTGGAATTACTAACCTATACTATAATTAAGTGGCGTATAAAATTTAGTATAGGCAAGAGGTCGTTCTTTATTATAAAACTCGTATCGAGTATCCATAACCTAACAAAAAATAAAACTAATTTTTAAATTTTCAGGTATTTTGTTAGTTTGAATGAAAAGATTAACATTATTGCTCATATATCATAAATATTTTTGCAGTTTACATAATATCTATAGCGATTCTAAACTGAAAAATAAAATATATAAAAAATGGAATTTTTTGGTCTGAAAATACATAGTCAATCCCACATCGGGTAGTTAGAACCTAACCAAAAATACAGATAATTTTAACATTTTAAGGTATTTTTCTAGCTTGTATTGAAATATTCAAATTATTGCTCGGATAGCATGGATATTTTTGTAGTTTACACAAGCTGCAAAGAACGCAAAGGCTGATCTTTGTAAATTGAGAAAAATTTTACGAATGTTTTACCGGGATTACGAAAAATATTCAAAATTAAAGATTAAAATTATCTCTGAAAGAATAGATTTTGTTGAAAAGTCAGCTAGAGATGCTTTCGCATAACTTCATACTAATATCCAAAAGAAATGTTGCATGTTTAGTGAAAAGATTCCAAGGTATGGACCGGCAACTGTGGAACAGTTTACAGATGTAATGGGAAATCTTATACATCACTGTGAATATATGGAGGCATAATTGTCCTTTACTTAGTTTCAGCTTAAATTCGATAATTGAGCCTTTATGTAATATATAAAAAAAAACCTAATTGACAAATACCATTTATGATGAACTATATGATGACAAATACTATTTATGATGAACTTTATGTAAACAAAAATCAAATATCTTTGAAAAGACGGCAGTATTCCAATGATCGTCTTTTAATGTAACCATCTCTACAGCCATGATACTGATGGAAATTACATAATCCCTATTTATGTTTCAGTTAACATGGGTTAGGTGTCGTTCTTTAATGTAATTTTTGACAAAATTGATTCTACTTTAAAAAGTATTTTATTTTTAAATACAAAAGTGACTAGATGTTGCAATTTCCTTTAAAATGAGCTATTATACAGCTCTCTATGATTTTCCAGTGCCCAGCTAGCTGAGCAGAAAGAAAAAGCGGAAAGAAAAAAATATCCCGTTTGTGGAGAATAACGTGGTAAAAGTCAATTTTCTTGATTTTCAAGCCAATATATTTTCTTTGTTATTCAAGCCAAAGGGAGGTAAGTTTCCTTTATAGAGGATTCGGACAAGGCGGTTCTAATGGTGTACTTTTTGTTTTGATCTGACTCTTTTTTAGGAGTTGGGGGGTTTTATATTTCTTGACATTGGAGGTGATCGTCTCTTACTAGGTTGCTAGCTACCGCTGCAACCCGGATTTACTGCAAATATTTTTGCAGTTTACATAATAACTTTAGCGATTATAAACTGAAAAATAAGATATATTAAAAAATGGAATTTTTTGGTCTTAAACTACATAGTCAATCCCACATCGGGTAGTTAGAACCTAACCAAAAATAAAACTAATTTTAACATTTTAAGGTATTTTTCTAGCTTGTATTGAAATATTCAAACTATTGCTCAGATACCATGGATATTTTTGCAGTTTACACAAGCTAATAAGAATATTCATTTATATAATTTATAAAGAATATAAATTAATATAGGTAAGAGGTCGTTCTTTATTATATTTGAGTTCAACACACTCTGTGGTAACGATTGATCTTTTTCTTTTCCCTGTTGGATCACTTACTATGAGATAGACTTCGGTTCTGACTGTGACAAACAGGAAAAAACCCATGGCTTTTTCTTATTTGGAATAGTAAGAGACGACCTTGAAAGAGTCACGTACCAAACTTCCATTTAAAAGTTGAATTTATTATCTTAACGTTTAGTTACTATGTGCCATGGTTTGCTCTTTACTCGGCTTCAACTATATCCACTGAAAGTAGCTTAGGCCCCATTTACCATAAATATTATCGATCCTTTATGTAATCGATTCCCGGTGTGGGAAAATTTTTAACTCTATAATCTTTGAACATTTGAACCTTTTATAATTTATAATGATGTATAATATAAATACTGTAATCTTAAGTATAGTGAAGTTGCGTATGCAAGTTAGTATAGGGAAGAGTTCGTTCTTTATTATAAAAAGAAAAAAGAAAAAAAAAGAAAAAAAAAAGAAAAAAATATCCCGTTTAGGCAGAATGTTGTAGTAGCTGCCACTTTTCTTGATTTTCAAGCCAATATATTTCCCTTGCTGTTCAAGCCAAGGGACAGAAAGTTTACTATACAGGGGTTTCGGACAAGGCGGTTCTAATGGTGTACTTTTTGTTTTGATCTGACTCTTTTTTTAAGAACTATGGGTTTTTATATTTCTTAACATTGGACGTGATCGTCTCTTACTAGGTTGCTAGCTACCGCTGCAACCCGGATGTTTTTATCTGACTCTTTTTTAGGAGTTATGGGTTTTTATATTTCTTAACATTGGACGTGGGTGTCTCTTACTAGGTTGCTAGCTATCGCTGCAACCCGGAGTTTACATATCGGTCCCTTATGTAAATTACTATGGAGCGTGATCGTCTCTTACTAAGTTACTAGCTAGCACTGCAACCGGGATTATATAAAAAAAACCTAATTGACAAATACTATTTATGACGAACTATATCGGTTGTTGTTGCTAGCTACCGCTGCAACCCGGATAAAAACTGATTACAAACAGGAAAAAGCCTACGGTGTTTTCTTCTTTGAAATAGTAAGAGACGAACCACAAACAATCAAGTAGCTAACTAATTCTAATGTATACAATTGTTCGTTATTCCCATAATCGTCTTTTAATGTAATAATTATGTGGCGTATAAAATTTAGCATAGGGAAGAAGTCGTTCTTTATTATAATTTTAACCCCATTAATTTCCTTCAAAATGAGCCATTGAACAACCCTCTCCAGTGCCATGCTATCTGTTGAATTACTAACCTATACTATAGTTAAGTGGCGTATAAAATTTAGCATAGGTAAGAAGTCGTTCTTTATTATATTATTTTCCATTGAGTGGAAACATCTTGTCGACAATCTTGTTGATAGTTGGCTACGTACACTCCTATTGTCACCACAGTCATATTTGTTTTCTCCCTTGGACAGGGTGGCCAAATCCTTTGTCGTCTTACTATTTCAGCCACGGGATGTTACACCCGACCATTTTTCTTGGAATTATTTTTATTCGTTGAGTGTGAGGACTGGAATGTCTCAATTTCTCGTAATTGATCCTTAGGAAAATTAACTAGAGTTAAGAAATAACTCTAGTAGGGTTCGTAACTGAATTTTGACTAGGGGCGTCAGTTACAACATTCTTGCTTTGACAAGGCTATTGCAGTACACGTGATAACAATGTTTAGCATATATAATTTCTCCCATAAATCTTTACAAGACTTCGTGGCGTAAGGGGTAGCACGTCTGACTTCAGATAAGAAGGTTGCGTGTTCAAATCACGTCGAGGTCAAATTTTTTTAATTGTTATTTCCACCCGTTTTCTTTACATCTGCTTTAATAGTTAAACCCGTTCTCGACAAGCAGATCTTCGAGATAGCTTAATTTCATATTATTTTGTTTGGGTTCCTCCCCCTCCCTTTAAAAAGTGGTTGGTATACAAAACTATTGGATATCCAAATAAAAACTACAATATTCACTAAATCACTAAAGGGAGTAGTTTGACAAAATTAAGGCTTGATGAGAACCACTTCTTATTTCTATAGAAATCCCATTCTTTTGATGTATCTAGGCTATTGGTATCAAATCAAAATTTCGTTTTATAGAGTTTCGGTTATTACTATTGAGACGAGTCTCTCTTACTACACAGTTCGTTACCACGAACTCTTTGAAAAACAAAACTAATTTCCAAATTTTCAGGTATTTTTCTAGTTTTAATTTAAAAAATTAAATTATTGCTCAGATGCTGTAAATATGTTTGCAGTTTACATAATAACTTTAGCAGTCTCTGAACTAAAATTGCTTTATTTAAAATCTTCAGGATTTACTCTATATTCAATTCCCCTATAAGATATTTTGTTAAAACTCTACTGACTAAGCTCTTTATTCTAAAAACCCCCTTATTATATCATATTTCTTATAATAATCGTCTTTAAAGATAATTCTTTTCAAAAGTAAATTAGTTACTATGGCCTAGAGTTAGTGCTTTACCATATCGTAAAAATTTAATTTATAATAATTATTAATTTTGTTAATTACAAAAGGTTTCCTTTTACAGAAATTTCCGTTAAAAAGAACCAATACACAGCTCTTTATTATGACCACGAACCGTTTGATTTAATATTTCAGTTATTATGGGTTACAATTCGTTCCTGAATGTAATTGTGTCCTTGAAAGCCTGCCTTGCGCAGTGTATAATGTGATGGAATTCTACTCCGTAGGTCGCAGGTTCAATTCCTGCCAAGGTCAGTTTTTACACATTTGTTTTTAAAGTCTAAACAAAACTTCTATTAATAGCTACTACATAAGATCCTCTTGCTGACACAATTTATGATGGACCATATCGATCCTTTATGTTAGATATAGTTTATTCATTAATATTATCCACCCCCTCTGTTTGAAAATATTTTATAGTTTATTTAATAATTTCTTCGTACATAAATGGCAGTGAATCAAGTTGTTGCTCCTCATTGGGAAATATCTGAAAAGTCTATTATTGATTATTCTACAACCAAATATGAATATACAGAAATTAAAGAAAACAATTAGAATGTATATCAACAATTAATTTATAATTTCATTTTAATAGATGTGGAATCTTGGATTCTACAAAGTGACAGTTACCTTCTTGCAAAAGTGAAAATAACACGATTGGATAGATGAAATATGTGAAACAATGAAAAAGCTACTTTAACAAATAATAGATTTAATTTGTTCAGAAATGCTGAATATATTATCAATGGAATATGCATTGAGTATTGATTATTTAGGCATAACGACTTCTGTTAAATTTTTTTTAGAATTTACAGATGACTATAGTTGAAGTGCAGCTACTAATATGTTTTGGTATTAAGATAAAACCCAAACCGTTAAATCCTTTAAAGTAGAAAATGAGTTTGAAAGGACTTTTACACCTATTGCAGCAGGTCGTGGGAAAATTACAACAAAACGAAATAAAGCTTTTAATAGTGGTTTATTTAAAAGAAAAAAACGGAAAAACAAACTGCTGTCGAAGCGAAATCTTGTGGTTTCAGCCACTTTTCTTGATTTTTAAACCAAAATATTTGCCTTGTTTATTGAGCCAAGGGACAGTTGGTTTCCTATACAGGGGTATTGGACAATGCAGTTTTAATAGTGTACTTCGTTTATTTATCTGATTCTAGTTTTAAGAGATATAGGCTACTGCTTTCTTAGTAAGGGATATGATCGTCTGTTACTAGGTTGCAAGCTACCACTGCAACCTAAATTACAAACAGCAAAAAGTCTATGGCTTTTTCTTAGTTGGTATAGCAAGACACGATGCTTGTCCTATCGAAACTTTTAGTTACTATATGCCGTGGTTTGTTCTTTACTAGGTTTCAGCTATATCCAATGAGACTTACCTAGTCTCCATTTATAATGAACTGTATCGATCCTTTGTGTAATTTCCTTAAAAGTGAAACACCGCATGGAACATAACAGTAAGACTTTCCTTCCATTTGGACATGGCGTCCAAGAATTAACACTTTATTGCATTTCTCACACCTCTCGAGCCTCACACCTAATCAACTTCCATATCCATATTCCATATCATTTCTTGCATTTTTAGAATCTCCCATTTTACACAATTGTCTCTTCTCATTTGTCTGTTTGCAAACGCATCGAGTCACTTAATGCAAAAGGAAAACAAAACCGATTTTTAAATTTTCAGGCATTTTTCTGGTTTGAATTAAAAAATGGAAATTATTGCTCAGACACCAAAAATATTTTTGGAGTTTGCAGTTAAACAATTTTTTTTTGAAATTATTCTAGTTGCAGTTGAGGAATTAGATAATTTTAAAAAAAAACCAAAACTTTTTCTATTAATAACAAAAGTACGTAGATTAGAACCTTGCAAAAAACAAAACTAATTTTTAAATATTCAGGTGTTTTTCCAGTTTTAATTAAAAAGTAAAATTATTGCTCAAACATCATAAATAATTTTAATGTTTACATAATAACCTTAGCAATCCTGAACTGAAAACTAAAATGAAAAAAAGAGTTTTTTTTATTGGAAATGCCCATTAAATGACACGTCAGGTAGTTAAAACCAAACAAAAAATAAACTAATTTTTTAGTTTTTGTTTTTTTTCTAGATTTAATTAAAAATATTAAAATTATTGCTCACACACCATAATCCTGGTTGCAACGGTAGCTAGCAATATAGTAAGGGACGATATCATTAAAATACAAACCCAAAAGTTTGAAGCTTAGTAGAAATCGTTGTTAGAAAACATCATTACCAAATTTCGTTTCTAATAAGTATTTGCTATAATTAACAAAATAAAGCTGGTTACAAACAGGAAAAACCCTAGGGGTTTTTCTTTTTCAAAATAGTAAGAGACGAGCCTCAACCGCTAACTCAAGTAGCTAACTAAACCCAATGTATGCAATGGTTTTTCATTTCAATGATTCTCTGTTAATATAAACAGTGGTAACTATCCCAGCCTGTTATGTGGAAGACCCTGGTTCGATATCCCGTCGGAGAAACATTTTAATATATTGAATTTAAAGTAGTATCTCTGAAATTCAAAGTTTAAAAAAGAGAATCAATTTAGCTACCTCCTAGCTTAATGTAATAACTTTAATATAAATTAATATAGGCAAGAGGTCGTTCTTTATTATAATCTTTATGTAAAACTCTATAATCTTCGAATATTTGAACCTTTTATAATTTATAATGATGTATAATATAAATACTGTAATCTTAACTATATTAACTATAGTGAAGTTGCGTATGCAAGTTAGTATAGGGAAGAGTTCGATCTTTATTATACCACATCGTAATAATTTGTTTTATAATAATAATTAATTTTTTTAATTACAAAAGGTTTCTATATACAGCAGTTTACTTTAAAATGAGCCATTACACAGCTCTTTACTATGACAACGAACCGTTTGATTTAATACTTAAGTTACTATGGGTTAAAGTTCGTTCCTTATTGTAAGACATCAAAATGCAGTTTTTGGAGTGGTCCAAGGCACTCGTGTTACCCACCAGTCTCTTCGGAAGCGTGGGTTCAAATCTTACCGCTGGTATACGATTATGTTTGAAAGACTGCAGTGTGAAAAGACATCAAAAATGCAGTTTTTGGTGGAAAAATTTATTCTCTTTTAGAAATAATTAATTTTAGTTACTATAGATTTTTAACCCAATTAATTTCCTTTAAAATGAGCTATTGAACAACCCTCTACGATGTTCCAGTGCCAAGCTATCTCTGGATACAAAAAAAGAAAAAAAAGAAAAAAGAAAAAAATATCCCGTTTGTGGAGAATAACGTGGTTCAAGTCAATTTTCTTGATTTTCAAGACAATATATTTCCCTTGCTGTTCAAGCCAAGGGACAGAAAGTTTCCTGTACAGGGGTTTCAGACAAGGCGGTTCTAATGGTGTACTTTTTGTTTTGATCTGACTCCTTTGTTAGGAACTATGGGCTTTTATATTTCTTAACATTGGACGTGATCGTCTCTTACTAGGTTGCTAGCTACCGCTGCAACCCGGATTGCTTCGATCTAACCATTATTCTAATCAAGAATGAGAACATTTACATCTTTGTCGTTCTTAAGTATTAAAACTCAAACAATCAAGTAGCTAACTAAATCCAATGTATGGAATGGTTTGTTATTTCATTGATCGTCTTTTAATGTAAAAATATAAATACTGTAATCTTAACTATAGTGAAGTTGCGTATGCAAGTTAGTATAGGGAAGAGTTTGATCTTTATTACATTACATTAAAGGTAGAACTCTTTCTAATTGATTACAAACAGGAAAAAGCCTACGGCTTTTTCTTCTTTGAAATAGTAAGAGACTAGCCTCAAACAATTAAGTAGCTAACTAAATCAAATGTATGTATTGGGTTTTTATTCCAATGGCCGTCTTTTAGTGGAAAATTTTAATATATTGGCCTTAAATATAATAACTGTACTAGCCTATGCTATAGTTAAGCGGCCTATAAAATTTAGTATAGGAAAGAGGTCGTTCTTTATTATAATTAGAATTTTCATGTATTTTTGTTGTTTAAATTAAAAAATTACTATTACTGATTAGGCATCATAAATATTTTTGCAGTTTACATAATAATTTTAGCGATTAAGCCAAAAAAGAAAATTTTCGTTCTAGGAGTTTTGGTTACTATTGAGACAAGTAGCTATTATTACTATAGAGTTCATTACATGGACTGTTTTATTGCTTCAAAATTCAAATATCTTTGAAAAGACTGCAGTATGAAAATACATCAAAAATGCAATTTTTTGACAAAATTGATTCTACTTTAAAAAGTATTTTATTTTTAAATACAAAAGTGACTAGATGTTGCAATTTCCTTTAAAATGAGCTATTATACAGCTCTCTATGATTTTCCAGTGCCCAGCTAGCTGAGCAGAAAGAAAAAGCGGAAAGAAAAAAATATCCCGTTTGTGGAGAATAACGTGGTAAAAGTCAATTTTCTTGATTTTCAAGCCAATATATTTTCTTTGTTATTCAAGCCAAAGGGAGGTAAGTTTCCTTTATAGAGGATTCGGACAAGGCGGTTCTAATGGTGTACTTTTTGTTTTGATCTGACTCTTTTTTAGGAGTTGGGGGGTTTTATATTTCTTGACATTGGAGGTGATCGTCTCTTACTAGGTTGCTAGCTACCGCTGCAACCCGGATGATGGAAATTACATAATCCCTGTTTATGTTTCAGTTAACATGGGCAAGGTGTCGTTCTTTATTGTAATTCTATTTTGATATTGTTTTTGGTTATTCTTTCTTTTTTTCCACTCGCGTGAGACCATATTTTTTCAAGATTTAAAATTATTAAGCACACAAAATCCCGTGTCGAGTATCTAAAACCTAGCATAAAACAAAACTAATTTTAAAATTTTCAGGTATTTATCTTGTTTGAATTACAAAATTAGTATTATTGGTTAGACACCATAAATATTTTTGCAGTTTAAATAATAAGTTTAGTGATTCTGGACTGAAAACTAAAATAATTGCAATTATGAGACAATAATATGGAGATATGTACTTTACGGGTTACAGGATACAATAATAAATTTGAACTGAGATGAAAAAAAAATTTCTTCCAGGAGACAAAAAGCAAAACTAATTTTCAGAATTTTCATGCAATATTTATTTGTTGTTTAAATTAAAGAATTACTATTACTGATTAGGCATCATAAATATTTTTGCAGTTTACATAGTAATTTTAGCGATTAAGCCAAAAAAGAAAATTTTGGTTCCAGGAGTTTCGGTTACTATTGAGACATAGTAGCTATTATTACTATAGAGTTCATTACATGGACTGTTTTATTGCTTCAAAATTCAAATATCTTTGAAAAGACTGCAGTATGAAAATACATCAAAAATGCAATTTTTGTGACAAAATTGATTCTACTTTAAAAAGTATTTTATTTTTAAATACAAAAGTGACTAGATGTTGCAATTTCCTTTAAAATGAGCTATTATACAGCTCTCTATGATTTTCCAGTGCCCAGCTACGCTGAGCAGAAAGAAAAAGAACGGAAAGAAAAAAATATCCCGTTTGTGGCAGAATAACGTGGTAAATGTCAATTTTCTTGATTTTCAAGCCAATATATTTTCTTTGTTATTCAAGCCAAGGGACGGTAAGTTTCACTTTATAGAGGATTCGGACAAGGCGGTTCTAATGGTGTACTTTTTGTTTTGATCTGACTCTTTTTTAGGAGTTAGGGGGTTTTATATTTCTTAACATTGGAGGTGATCGTCTCTTACTAGGTTGCTAGCTACCGCTGCAACCCGGATAACGTTCTTACTAGGTTGCTAGCTACTGCTGCAACCCGGATGTGGAATTACTAACCTCTACTATAATTAAGTGGCGTATAAAATTTAGTATAGGCAAGAGGTAACGTTCTTTATTATAAAACTCGTATCGAGTATCCATAACCTAGCATAAAAACAAAACTAATTTTTAAAATTTTCAGGTATTTATCTTAGTTTGAATTACAAAGATTAGTATTATTGGCTTATACATCATAAATATTTTTGCAGTTTAACTAATAAGTTTAGTGATTCTGGACTGAAAACTAAAATAATTGCAATTATGAGACAATAATATGGAGATATGTACTTTACGGTCTACAGGATACAATAGTAAATTTGACACTCGAGATGAGATTAGAATTTCTTCCAGGAGACAAAAAGTAAAACTAATTTTAGACATTTTCATGTATTTTTGTTGTTTAAATTAAAAAATTCAAACTATTACTCGATTAGGCATCATAAATATTTTTGCAGTTTACATAATAATTTTAGCGATTAAGCCAAAAAGAAAATTTTGGTTCCAGGAGTTTCGGTTACTATTGAGACAAGTAGCTATTATTACTATAGAGTTCATTACATGGACTGTTTTATTGCTTCAAAATTAAGATTAAAATTATCTCTGAAAGAATAGATTGTTGTTGAAAAGTACAGCTAGAGATGCTTTCGACATAACTTCATACTAATATCCAAAAGAAATGTTGCATGTTTAGTGAAAAGATTCCAAGGTATGGACCGGCAACTGTGGAACAGTTTACAGATGTAATGGGAAATCTTATACATCACTGTGAATATATGGAGGCATAATTGTCCTTTACTTAGTTTCAGCTTAAATTCGATAATTGAGCCTTTATGTAATATATAAAAAAAACCTAATTGACAAATACCATTTATGATGAACTATATGATGACAAATACTATTTATGATGAACTTTATGTCAAACAAAAATCAAATATCTTTGAAAAGACGGCAAGTATTCCAATGATCGTCTTTTAATGTAACCATCTCTACAGCCATGATACTGATGGAAATTACATAATCCCTATTTATGTTTCAGTTAACATGGGTTAGGTGTCGTTCTTTAATGTAATCTTAATGTTTCAACTAAGAAAAAGCCATAGGCTTTTTCCTATTTGTAATCAACCAGTTCGTGACAACGAACTGTATAGCAAGAGCGACCCGTCTCAATAGTAACCGAAACTCTAAAAATGGAATTTTAATATCAATAGATACATGAAAAGAATTGGATTTTTATGCCGATTTTAAATATTTAAGTTTCATCAAGTTTACTCTTACCCATCATTCTGAAAGCATCCATCTTGTTTATTACAAACAGGAAAAAGCCTACGGCTTTTTCCTCTTTGAAATAGTAAGAGACGACACGACTCAAACGATCGAAGAGACTCAAACGATCAAGCAGGTACCTAAGTCTAATGTATGCAATAATTAATTATTCCAATGATGGTGTTTTAATGTATATTATATTAAAAATTTTAGTTAGTATAGGCTTGAGCTCGTTCTTTATTGTAAAAACTTGATGAAGCTTATATATTTGAAATCAGCATAAAAATCTTACTTTTTATGTATCTATTGGTATCAAAATTCAATTTTTTAGAGTTTCGGTTACTATTGAGCCGGGTCGTCTCTTACTTACAGTTCGTAACCGTGAACTGTTTTATTCCTTACAACGCTTCAGTTATTATGGAATACAGTTCACTCTTTAATGTAATAAACTAAAATAAAATAAAAATTTATTTTGAAATTTTTACGTCACGTCAATCATTACGCCATGTTTGGTTATTAGTACACAATATTTGTTAAATATTACGTCATGTCACTTATTACGGCATATATGGTTATTAGTAGACAATCGGTAGAATATTCGTTCTTTATTATAATAATTTTAGCGATTAAGCCAAAAAAGAAAATTTTGGTTCCAGGAGTTTCGGTTACTATTGAGACAAGTAGCTATTATTACTATAGCGTTCATTACCATGAACTGTTTGATTGCTTCAAAATTCAAATATCTTTGAAAAGACTGCAGTATGAAAATACATCAAAAATGCAATTTTTTTGACAAAATTGATTCTACTTTAAAAAGTATTTTATTTTGAATTACAAAAGGCACTAGATGTAGCAATTTCCTTTAAAATGAGCTATTATACAGCTCTCTATGATTTTCCAGTGCCCAGCTAGCTGAGGAGGAAAATCAAGCGGAAAGAAAAAAATATCCCGTTTGTTGAGAATAACGTGGTAAAATTCAATTTTTTTGATTTTCAAGCCAATATATTTTCTTTGTTATTCAAGCCAAAGGGCGGTAAGTTTCCTTTATAGAGGTTTCGGACAAGGCGGTTCTAATGGTGTACTTTTTGTTTTGATCTAACTCTTTTTTTAGGAGTTGGGGGGTTTTATATTTCTTAACATTGGAGGTGATCGTCTCTTACTAGGTTGCTAGCTACCGCTGCAACCCGGATAACTAAAACCTAGCATAAAAAAAACTAATTTTAAAATTTTCAGGTATTTATCTTGTTTGAATTACAAAATTAGTATTATTGGTTAGACACCATAAATATTTTTTGCAATTTACATAATAAGTTTAGCGATTCTGAACTGAAAACTAAAATAATTTGAATTATAAGACAATAATATGGAGATACATACTTTACGTTTTACAAACCAAAAAAAGTTTGGTCCCAGGATAAAATAATAGCTTTGAACTGAGATGAAAAAATTTTTTCTTCCAGGAGACAAAAAGCAAAACTAATTTTAGAATTTTCATGTATTTTTGTTGTTTAAATTAAAAAATTACTATTACTGATTAGGCATCATAAATATTTTTGCAGTTTACGTAATAATTTCAGCGATTAAGCCAAAAAAGAAAATTTTGGTTCCAGGAGTTTCGGTTACTATTGAGACAAGTAGCTATTATTACTTTAGAGTTCATTACCATGAACTGTTTGATTGCTTCAAAATTCAAATATCTTTGAAAAGACTGCAGTATGAAAATACATCAAAAATGCAATTTTTTTGACAGAATTGATTCTACTTTAAAAAGTATTTTATTTTTAATTACAAAAGGCGCTAGATGTAGCAATTTTCTTTAAAATGAGCAATTATACAGCTCTCTATGATTTTCCAGTGCCCAGCTAGCTGAAGAGAAAGATCAAGCGGAAAGAAAAAAATATCCTGTTTGTGGAGAATAAGGTGGTTAAAGTCAATTTTCTTGATTTTCAAGCCAATACATTTTCTTTGTTATTCAAGCCAAAGGGCGGTAAGTTTCCGTTGTAGATGTTTCAAACAAGTTGGTTTTAATGGTGTACTTTTTGTTTTGATCTGACTCTCTTTTTAGGAGTTGGGGGGTTTTATATTTCTTAACATTGGAGGTGATCGTCTCTTACTAGGTTGCTAGCTACCGCTGCAACCCGGATTTTTTTGACAAAATTGATTCTACTCTAAAAAGTATTTTATTTTTAATTAAAAAAGGCACTAGATGTAGCAATTTCCTTTAAAATGAGCTATTATACAGCTCTCTATGATTTTCCAGTGCCCAGCTAGCTGAGGAGAAAAAAAAGCGGAAAGAAAAAAATATCCTGTTTGTGGAGAATAACGTGGTAAAAGTCAATTTTCTTGATTTTCAAGCCAATATATTTTCCTTGTTATTCAAGCCAAAGAGGGCGGTAAGTTTCCTTTATAGGGGTTTCGGACAAGGCGGTTCTAATGGTGTACTTTTTGTTTTGATCTGACTCTTTTTTTAGGAGTTGGGGTGTTTTATATTTCTTAACATTGGAAGTGTTGGTCTCTTACTAGGTTGCTAGCTACCGCTGCAACCCAGATGTTGTCGAACATTTTCCATTGTATCTATAAACTGTTCCGCAGTTGCCAGTCCATACCTTGGAAGCTTTTCATTAAACTGACAGCATTTCTTTTGGATATTACTATGAAGCTTTGCCAAAGCATTTCTAGCCGACTTTTCAACAGCATCCGCTCTTTCAAAGAGAATTTTAATCTGTAATTTTGAATACTTTTCGTGATCCCGATAAAACATGCGTAAAATGTTTCTCAATTTACAAAGATCAGCCTACATTTTTGCCATCTTCTTGTATTTCTGAATGTAATTTTTCCCTTTGTCCTTATGCGTTTTTCGGTACAACCTCGCAGAGAGTTTAATTTTTTCATTATAGCTTTTGTCACCCCAGTAACTACCCATTATTCTGGTAGAAACTTTTTTCTTATGTTTGTTTCGGTAATCTATATCGTTATCATACTGTTCCTTGCTCTTTTGTTTGGCTGTCTTAATTGTTGCTTCTCTGTAATCTTCATCATTGTCATACCATTCCTTACTCTTTTGTTTGGCTGTCTCAATTTTCGCATGTCTATAAACTACATCATTATAATAACGTTGTTTGTCACTATCAATTATTAATTCTCGATACGCCTGGTCGGTTGAATACCTTTGCTTTTTTCTTTTCAAGATGCTATCTCTGTTTTTTTGGTAGTACTGTTTTTTTAACTTGCGTGTAGCTTGCTTGATTGAAACCATTATGTAACCATTATTTGAATGTTTAAGTCACGTATCAAGTATCAAGAATCTAACAAAAAATTAAACTAATTTTTAAATTTTCAGGTATTTTTCTAGTCTAAATTAAAAGATTAAAACTATTGTTCAGACACCATAAATATTTTTGCAGTTTATAACTTTAGCGATTCTGAACTAAAAACGAAAATAAAATAAAAATTAATTTTTTCAATTTTTACGTCACGTTGCTCATTAAGTCATATATGGTTATTAGTACACAATAGGTTTTAGATATTACGTCATGTCACTTATTACGTCATATATGGTTATTAGTAGATAATCGGTAAAATATTCGTTCTTTATTATAATAAAAACTTCAAAAACGCATAAAAAGTTGTTCATATTCATTTTTGTATATTTTTTTATATTCAATTTTGTTTTATTCATTTTATATTCATTATTTTGAATCTAAAAACATTTTGGGGGAGGGGGGTTCAAACCCACTAAACCCTTTGGATACGTCCTTGAATGTTATTAATTTAATTTAAAATGATCCATTGAACAACTCTCTACGATGTTCCAGTGCTAAGCTATCTATGGAATATAAAGTTTAAAATACAACCTTACCACGAACTGTTTGATTGCTTCAAAAATCAAATGTCTTTGAAAAGACAGCACTATGGAAAGACATCACAAATACAGTTTTTATTGGAAAAATTTATCCTGTTTTAAAATAATTTGTTTTAGTTACAAAAGGTTTTTAATCCAATTAATTTTCTTTAAAATGAGCCATTGAACAACTTTCTACGATGTTCCAGTGCCGAGCTATCTCTGGATAACAAGAAAGAAAGAAAAAAAAATATCCCGTTTAGGCAGAATGTTGTTTTAGCTGCCACTTTTCTTGATTTTCAAGCCAATATATTTCCCTTGCTGTTCAAGCCAAACGACAGAAAGTGTCCTATACAGGGGTTTCGGACAAGGCGGTTCTAATGGTGTACTTTTTGTTTTGATCTGACTCCTTTTTTTAGGAACTTTGGTTTTTTATATTTCTTAACATTGGACGTGATCGTCTCTTACTAGGTTGCTAGCTACCGCTGCAACCCGGATAATATAAACCACCTTATATCAGTTACTATGGGCCAGAGAGCGTTCTTTACTGTAACTTCGGAGGCGTGGGTTCAAATCTTACCGCTGGTATACGATTATGTTTGAAAGATTGCAGTGTGAAAAGACATCAAAAATGCAGTTTTTGGTGGAAAAATTTATTCTATTTTAGAAATAATTTATTTTAGTTACTATAGATTTTTACCCAATTAATTTCCTTTAAAATGAGCCATTGAACAACTCTCTACGATGTTCCAGTGCCAAGCAATTTGTGGAAAAGAAAAAAAGAAAAAAATATCCCGTTTAGGCAGAATGTTGTAGTAGCTGCCACTTTTCTTGATTTTCAAGCCAATACATTTCCCTTGCTGTTCAAGCCTAGGGACTGAAAGTTTCCTATACAGGGGTTTCGGACAATGCGGTTCTAATGGTTTACTTTTGAATTTGATCTGACTCCTTTTTTAGGAACTATGGGTTTTTATATTTCTTAACATTGGACGTGATCGTCTCTTACTAGGTTGCTAGCTACCGCTGCAACCCGGATTGCTAGCTACCGCTGCAACCCGGATAAATTCTGGATCACAAGACATCTTAGTAGCAATCCTTACGCGTTCTCGAGCTTTATTGCGTTCGGTGTTATTTTTATCTCTTTTAAATAAACTTTTCTTATATTTCAGGATGTTAGCTTTATTTTTTGTGTAGTAAAGTTTTTTTTTAGTAGAAATTTGGATTGCTCTATTTTGATATTTTTTTTGGTTATTCTTTCTATTTTCTTTTCAAGCGAGACAATATTTTTTCAAGGTTTAAAATTATTAAGAACACAATACCCCGTGTCGAGTATCTAAAACCTAGCATAAAAAAACTAATTTTTAAATTTTCAGGTATTTCTCTAGTTTGAATTAAAAAATTAGTATTATTGGTTAGACACCATAATTATTTTTGTAGTTTACATAATAAGTTTAGCGATTCTGGACTGAAAACTAAAATAATTGCAATTATAAGACAATAATATGGAGATACATACTTTACGGGTTACAAACCAAAAAAAGCTTGGTTCCAGGATACAATAATAACTTTGAACTGAGATTAAAAAAATTTTTCTTCCAGGAGACAAAAAGTAAAACTAATTATAAAATTTTCATGTATTTTTGTTGTTTAAATTAAGAAATTACTATTACTGATTAGGCATCATAAATATTTTTGCAGTTTACGTAATAATTTTAGCAATTAAGCCAAAAAAAAATTTTTTTTCCAGGAGTTTCGGTTACTATTCAGACAAGTAGCTATTATTACTATAGAGTTCATTACCATGAACTGTTTGATTGCTTCAAAATTCAAATATCTTTCAAAAGACTGCAGTATGAAAATACATCAAAAATGCAATCTTTTTTGACAAAATTGATTCTACTTTAAAAAGTATTTTAGTTTTAATTACAAAGGGCACTAGATGTTGCAATTGCCTTTAAAATGAGCTATTATACAGCTCTCTATGATTTTCCAGTGCCCAGCTAGCTGAGGAGGAAAATCAAGCGGAAAGAAAAAAATATCCCGTGTGTGGAGAATAACGTGGCAAAAGTCAATTTTCTTGATTTTCAAGCCAATATATTTTCTTTGTTATTCAAGCCAAAGGGCGGCAATTTTCTTTATAGAGGTTTCAAACATGGCGGTTCTAATGGTGTTCTTTTTGTTTTGATCTGACTTTTTTTTAGGAGTTGGAGGGTTTTATATTTCTTAACGTTGGAGGTGATCGTCTCTTACTAGGTTGCTAGCTACCGCTGCAACCCGGAAAAACTAAAATTATAATAAAAATTCATTTTTCAATTTTTACTTCACGTCACTCATTACGTCATATATGGTTATTAGTACACAATATTTGTTAGATGTTACGTCATGTCACTTATTACGGCATATATGGTTATTAGTAGACAATCGGTAGAATATTCGTTCTTTATTATAATTATGTAAACTTTACCAACCTATACTATAGTTAAGTGGCCTATAAAATTTAGTACAGGCAAGAGGTCGTTCTTTATTATAGAAGTCCAAAAAGATGGCAACAATGCAGGCTGATCTTTGTAAATTAAGAAACATTTTACGACTGTTTTACCGGGATTACGGAAAATATTCAAAATTACAGATTAAAATTCTCTCTGAAAGAGTGGTTTTTGTTGAAAAGTCGGCTAGAAATGCTTTGGCAAAACTTAATAGTAATATCCAAAAGAAATGTTGCATGTTTAATGAAAAGCTTGCAAGGTATGGACCGCCAACTTTGGAACAGTTTACAGATGTAATAGGAAATATTAGACATCACTGTGAATGTATGGAGGCATAACTGTCCTTTACTTAGTTTCAGCTTTTTTCGATGATCGAGCCTTTATGTACTAGCTGCATCCAACGACTATGACGTCATTGATCAATATTGTACATAAAAAATTAAGTTTTTCGTAAAAAATTGATTATGTTTAAAAAAAATAAGTGCAAATGGCACTTTAAAATGAGCCATTGAAGAGATCTCTACGATGTTCCAGTGCCAAGCTATCTGTGGAAAAGAAAGAAAGAAAAAAAGATGCCGTTTAGGCAGAATGCTGTAGTAGCTGCCACTTTTCTTGATTTTCAAGCCGATATATTTCCCTTGCTGTTCAAGGCAAATGACAGAAAGTTTCCTATACAGGGCTTTCAGACATGGTGGTTCTAATGGGGTACTTTTGATCTGACTTTTCTTAGGATTTACTGGTTTTTATATTTTTTAACATTGGACGTGATCATCTCTTACTAGGTTGCAAGCTACCGCTGACACCCGGATTATGTTTCAGTTAACATGGGCTAGGTGTCGTTCTTTATTGTAAACTTTATTGTAAAAACTTGATGAAGCTTATATATTTGAAATCACCTTAACAATCCCATTTCTTATGTATCTATTGGTATCAAAATTCCATTTTTTAGAGTTTCGGTTACTATTGAGCCGGGTCGACTCTTACTTACAATTTGTAACCGTAACTGTTTTATTACTTATAACACTTCAGTTACTATGGACTACAGTTTGTTCTTTAATGTAAAAAACTAAAATAAAATAAAAAGTGATTTTTCAATTTTACGTCACGTTACTCATTACGTCATATATTTTTTTTATTTTTTTTTTCCTATTCCAAAAAGATTTTATTTGAATAAATCAACATAACAAAAAAACATATACCCCCAACAGAGAGCAAAGCTCGTAAAATTGGGTATTAATAATAATAAAAAAAAAAAAAAAAAAAAAAAAAAAAAAAACATTTCCTCATCATAACAAAAGAGAGAAAGAAAAAAACATGGTTAAAGAAAAAAACAAAAAACATAACAAACATAAAGAAAACAAACGCTGGACAAGTGGGGCATGGAAGGCTATCCCAACATGGGTAACAAATATAAACAAAAAAAATAATAATAATAATAAAAAAAATTTCTATTCCACCATCACAGGTCAATACATAATTTTAATATTTTCTTCCTTAGAACTGATATTTGCCGAAATGACTCAATTTGAATTCTATCTTTTAGCCTATATTTATTTGAAATAAATGGTATTTGGTATCTAATTGAAAATCTAGATCTTTCACAATTAACAAAGGGAATTCGATATGTTCCAGAACACCTAAGAGCCGAAGGAGGGGGCAGAATCAACAGAGATTTTTCATAAAAATAACTACTAGGATCTTGTATTTTAAAATGCCATATTGATATATTAAGTTCTCTTATATGTTTCAGATCTAATAAATTCAAGAAAAGAAATAATGTTTCAGTTTCCGATGCATCTCTAAGTTTTGATGGACGATGTAAAAAATTTCCAAGTATTCTCACTGCTTTATTTTGAAGGATCTGTAGGGGTTTTATATGCGTCCAAAAAGTATTTAAATAAATAATTGTGCAATAATTTAAATAAGGAGCAATCAAAGAATGATAAATTATTTTTAAAATTGAAAATGGAAAAACATGTTGCAAACGATACATAGACCCAATATTTTGCGAAAGTTTCACCCTTAAATGATCAATATGAGTTTGAAATGACAAAAGGGGATCAATAAAAACTCCTAAATAACGATATGATTGAACTCTACGTATTTTATGCTCACCAACTTGAAGCTCCTGACATGAAATTTTTTTAGTAGCACGTTTTGAATGACCAAAAACCATAAATTCAGTCTTCTTAAAATTCGGTACTAAATAATTAGATACAAACCATCGATTAACTGAACTAACAGTGTTAAACAGATTTTGAATCAATGTAGATGAATCCTTCGCTTTAACAGAAACAGCTGTGTCATCTGCGAATAAAATTGCAAGACCATTATTTCCCTGCAAAAATCGTGGGAGATCATTAATATACATCAAAAATAAACGTGGACCTAATACCGATCCTTGTGGGACACCAATATCTTCAAGATCATTTAAACTAGACAAATGTCCATCAACATCTACCACGATTTTACGTCCATAAAGGTATGATCTTATTATTTCTAGTCCTTTCCCTCTTATACCGGAATTTTCCATTTTATCAAAAAGAATTTCATGGTTTAAGGTGTCAAATGCTTTTTTAACATCATAAAAAACAGTAGATACATGATAATTACTATCTAAGCAGTCATTTATTTCTAATACAAGAGCTGCAACTGCTTGTTCCGTCGAATGGCCTGCCCTAAATCCAAACTGATGTTTGGTAAAAAAATTTATTTTATCTAGATAATTAGTAATCCTTCCTTTTAAAATTTTTTCCAATACTTTAGACAATGGTGATAAAATTGCAATAGGACGATAATTATTTGTATCAGATTTATCTCCTTTTTTATGCAATGATATTACACGTGCAATTTTCCATCTTTTAGGAAATGTACCTGAGAAAATACATAAATTTAAAGTATGAAGCAATGGTTCAAAAATTTCACCTGCAATATTTTTTAGCAAATTAGTTGAAAGTTCATCATATCCCAATGAATTACCATTTTTTAAATTCTTAATGACCATTTGAAATTCTGCAAAAGTAACCGGGGCCATAAATATGCTCGTATCTTCAGTGGGCGGTAGATATTTTTTATGCGACCTTGGGGAAGAAAGGTCAACTTCTCCTCAAACAACAGATGATCTAATACTAGCAAAATATTCACTAAACTTCTTAGCAACAGCTTGTGGTCCTCTAAATTCTTTACCATTAATATCAAATAACACTTCAGGGTGTAACAACTTTTTATTTCTTCCAATTTTATCTTTAATCAAACTCCAAGTTTTTCTAGGGGAATCTGAATTTCGAAAAGAATTTTCATAATAAAGTCTTTCACTTACTCTAAGGATCCTTACCAGCATATTCTTATAATTTTTAAAACGCGTTATATTGATGTCCGTGGGATATTTTATTCTAATTTTATATAAACGATTTTTCTCATTAATAGATCTCAAAAGTGATTCATTTATCCAAGGTTTTTTTGGGGTAAGTTTCTTTCCTCTCGGGCTCTTATATGGGCAAAAAAGATCAAGCTTTTCATTCATAATATAATAAAATTTATCTAATGATTGGTTCGGATCCTTCTCATCAATTACAGGACTCCAATCAACATCACCAAGCCCTTCTTTTAACCTTAACACATTTTTATGTGAAAAATCTCTACGCTTGGTTTGATTTTTTTTATTATGCGGAAAATTTATAAGAAAATCAGACATAATTATACAGTGGTCAGATGAATCATCAGGAATAATAAATGTATTAACAGCACTATAAGGTGAAAAAATATTATCAATAAGTGAAAATGATGTATCAGCTATTCTAGAGGGAACAAAACATACGGGGTTTAGTCCATAAGATAGTGGGCCCTCCAAAAACTGCAAAATATTTCTATCTATTCTATTCTGATCTGCAGATAGGAGTTTCATTAAATCAATATTAAAATCACCCATAACTAAATAAGGAGTATTAAGACTAGCTAATTTATCCAACATACTTTCAAAATGATTTTTAAATTCTATCTGGCTGGATGACGGAGTACGGTAAATAACTGCAATTAAAAGCTTCCGATTATTTGGAAAAGAGCATTCAACTACACAAGATTCAAAAATCATTTCAATATTCATTGGCAAAAAATCAATCCTTATACGTGCTGGTATGCAATTTTTAATCAAAACACCTAGACCCCCTTGTTTTTGTCTTTTCCGACCGATGTGAAAAAATTGGTAATCTTTTACATGTATATTTTCAATTGAAAAATCATCTAAAAAAGTTTCACATAGGCCTAATATATCTGTATCTGAATCCGACAAAAAAGTTTCAATCACATCCTGCGCAGTCCTCCAACCCCGGCAATTCCAAAACGACATCCTACTTGTATTTACATTTTTTCTTACCAGCTCATTCATAAATATATATTGATTTTTTGGGATATCAAAATTACTAGAAGTATCTTCATCATCACCAGCTACAATAGTTTGAAAAATTGACTGAAATGAAAGAGAATTCCGCTTAAATTCTTTTAACCTTGATGATGGAATTTCACGATTATCTCTATCCATTATCAAATATTAACCCCACGTTAATAGAAACCACACCATTCCCCAAAAGACCAGCAAACCATAATAAAAAATAACAATTAAAAAAAAAAAAAAAAAAAAAGTAATCTCCATTCCAAGTCGTTTTCCCTCAGTACGACTAATCTGCGCAACTTTTAATTTAGAAACATAAATATCTTCATCAAAACCAAAAAACACTACTACTGTGTCCAGGCCTAGTATCACTGAAAGCCAAGACCAAATCCATAAGAACTCCAATCACAACCCGGCACGCTCCGCACCGCGCTATACATTATACACCATTAATACTTTTTCTCATTTTGTTTTTTTTACATTATTCCATCCACAGCATCTTTTAAAAAAAAAGAAGATAAAAAAACACGAGACAACATTACCTCATACCAATATGCTATCACAAAAAAAAAACACAAAGAAGTAAAAGCACAACAAAATAATAACTCAAAACCATATTAAACTAAAATAATTAATATAAATATAAATATGACAACCCGCCTAGCATTGCATAGGCACACCTCGAGGATTTATCGGCACAGACAATTCAGGAATCACGTCATTCACGGAGAAAGAAACACGCAGGCCATTTGGCCGATCAAAACAAAGGAGAGGTGGAACCGATTTTGTTACCCATGCTTGAATACCACAATCAGCAAGCTTTGATCTTTTTTCAATTAGCCGTTTTCTAATATCTCTCACTGCCGTCGGAGCATCATCACTAAGATAAATATCTTTATGACCGCAAACAGTCTTTCCTTTAAGTTTTTTACTCTGTTTCAGAATCGTTATTTTTTATTCTTTATAACGAACAGTAACATTAAAATATATACGCTCTTTTTTTACTTCTGTAACAGCAAATTCTGGGGTCTCGTTTATACCTAGTCCTTCTTCACAAACAGTTTTGAAAATCGCTTTAGCTTCCTCTTTATTATCGCAAGGTACATTCCAAACCACTATATTTTTCTCATTCATTCTATACTCGCAATGCATTAACCGATTTTTCAACTGATTATTTTCTTCACGGAGAAACACTGACTCAGCTGTAACAACACTAATCTGTGATTTTACATTTATTATTTCATTCTCAGTAGCCGCCACATGGGTCTGGATCGTCGAAAATTGCTGCGATTGGCCAGATAGCGCTTCCTCAAGCGATTTGACCCGGGTTTTCAGAGATTTGAACTGGTCCGTGATACCGTCAAGCTTTTTTCCATTGTCTTTCACTATAGTTAGAATTTCAGAAAAGCTCCGAGCCAGCGTCGAAATTGACAAAGTTTCTCCCTCCTTAGGTGAAGATGACGAATAATCATTTTGATCCTCTTCGAATGAGACTTCTTTACGGTTTCTTTTATTTCGCCCCATGAATAAGCAGCAATTAAAAAAAAATGGACAAATAGTCTTACCTCAGCCGGCAACGATTGTTTATCCACGTTGTTGCTAGCGTGCAGTGCTTTTAGCCGTTTGGCACGGCAAACACCTTTTCCAACGTCGGTAATCAAAGGCTCTGTTTATAATGACTCAAATCCAATCCTCTTTTACTCCATGCAATTCTTCAGTTCAAAGCAATAATCACACACCAAAAAATTTTCTTTCATCAATTCAAAACATTAATCTCACAAGCTATTTCACTCCTCAGCCAAAACTACCGCAGGCACGGAGCGCCTAAGGTGTTACTCGTTCGGGGAATGAATCAGGACTGAATTACGTCATATTACGTCATGTCACTCATTACGGCATATATGGTTATTAGTACACAATATTTGTTAGATATTACGTCATGTCACTCATTACGGCATATATGGTTATTAGTAGACAATCGATAGAATATTTGTTCTTTATTATAATTATGTAAACTTTACTAACCTATACTATAGTTAAGTGGCCTATAAAACTTAGTATAGGCAAGAGGTTGTTCTTTATTATAAAAGTCCAAAAAGATGGCAACAAGGGAGGCTGATCTTTGTAAATTGAGAAACATTTTACGAATGTTTTACCGGGATTAAGAAAAATATTCAAAATTACAGATTAAAATTCTCTCTGAAAGAGCGGATTTTGTTGAAAAGTCAGCTAGAAATGCTTTCGCAAAACTTCATAGTAATATCCTAAAGAAATGTTGCATGTTTAATTAAAAAGCTTCCAAGGTATGGACAGGCAACTGTGGAACAGTTTACAGATGTAATGGGAAATATTAGACATCACTGTGAATATATGGAGGCATAAATGTCCTTTACTTAGTTTCAGCCTTATTCGATGATCGAGCCTTTATGTTCTAACTATATCCAACGACTATAACGTCATTGATCAATATTGTACATAACAAATTAAGTTTTTCGTAAAAAATTGATTCTATTTTAGAAAAATTAAGTACAGATTGCACTAAATCTAAAGATTTCCTTTAAAATGAGCCAATGAACAACTCTCTACGATGTTTCAGTGCCAATCTATCTGTGGAAAAGAAAAAAAGATACCGTTTAGGCAGAATGCTGTAGTAGCTGCCACTTTTCTTGATTTTCAAGCCAATATATTTCCCTTGCTGTTCAAGCCAAATGACAGGAAGTTTTCTATACAGGGGTTTCAGACATGGCAATTCTAATGGTGTACTTTTTGTTTTGATCTGACTTTTTTTAGGAGTTATGGGTTTTTATGTTTCTTAACATTGGACGTGATCGTCTCTTACTAGGTTACTAGCTACCACTTCAACCTGGATTTTTTGTGTTAGAACTGACAATAAAATTAGCTATCAAGCGGAATTTGAAGGCATATTAACAGCCTTAAACGTGATGTAAAAAAAATTGTACCGGAGAATCATTAGTTATTTATACTGATTCCCTGGGCTGCAGTATAATCTATAGTAAGCATAAAAGCGCCATTAAAAGGGCAAATGATAAGGCGATTTCAAGATACTCTTATAAGATCGTAATAACGGCTCAAAAGCCTCCGTTTATTCTGGGTCCCTGGTCATATGAATGTTAGGCACAAAGAGTTTGCCGGCCAGGGAGCTAAACAAGCATAACGAATAAACGGGAGGTGATGCCATATGGATATTTTAACTCCAGTTCACTTTCTTGTATATGAAGAACCTTTTTCAATAATCGTTACAGCAAAGTGGCTTGAACTCAATCGTCGAATTCGAAAGAATTGATCTGAGCCACTGGGATCAATGAACGGCGATCTGAGAACGGCTGGGGCGCGTTCTGCGGACGAAAAATAACACATTGTCAAAGATTGGCCTTTTTGGCCAGCTGTCTAGGGCTAAACAGAAAGCAGGTCGTCCATGGTTGGGGTGGGGGGTATCGTAGATAAAGGTTAAAGGGAAACGGGAACTTCCTGGGAGGATGTAAAGAGGGAAACTTTGAATGGAGGAGGATGGAGGAGGTGCATGCGTAGCTATGTTGGCCTCAGGCGGCTTGATGTTGAGGTGAGTTCTAAGTAGTAGAAGTAGTGGTACAACAAGTACCAAAATCTGTTTCAAATACACAACCTTCCGTTACCATCACGCCTGAATATAATATCTGAAATTTGAAGTTTCAAAATAAATGTCAAAAACTATTTAAGCAATATGACCTCTCGTTATTTAAAAAATTTAAACGTTGTTGATAAGACCTTCAGGGGTGACGGTAATGAAAGGCCACATTATTTAAACAGTTTTCTTTTGTGAAAGTTAAAAGTGTTAGATAGAGTTCAAAATATAAAATAAAGAAGACTTATGTCTGATTTCCTTACATAACAATGATGCAAGATTTTAACGCTGAACATGTTACAAAAAGTTATATTTTACCACATAGTAATGATAAGACCCAAAAGTCGTATTATTGTTAACAGTTATATGCAGTTAACAGTTGTATGTTAACAGTCATATGCAGGCATATTGGACTATTTAAATTATATGAACTTTCGTTACTATTACGCCTGAAGGTCGTATCTGACATTTTGCACTACAAAAAGAAACAAAAAAAAATGTTTAAATAATAACGAAATACCAAAAACAAATACCAAATACGAACTTTCAAAACAAGTGCCAAGACCCGTTATATTTATTGAAATTTATTTTGTAACTTCAAATTTCAGATACAATATTCAGGCGTGATGGTAACAAAAGGTGATATAATTTATACCATTTTTGGCATTTGTTTTCGAAATTTCGAACTTTCAAAAGAAAATGCCAAAAACTGTTGAAATTATCACCCTTCGTTAATTAAACAGTTTAAACGTTTAAAAAATTTAAAAACTAAATAATTTAAATGTTAGTTAAACGTTTTCACAAAGCCTTCGAAATGTTAAATGCAATCTCAGGCGGTATTTCACAACTATATTATTTTATCGACTATTATTTTACCAAAAGAGTTACCTACATATTATTTAACCGTCAAACATGAAGGCTGTATCTGAAATTTTGAACTTCCAAGACAAATACCAAAAATGTTGAAATAATATGACCTTTCATTAACGTTACGCCTGATGGTCGTCTCTGACATTCTGCAATTTCAAATACAATACCGAAAACTGTTTAAATAATATGACTTTTCGTTACCCTCACGCCTGAAGGTCGTATCTAACATTTTGAACTTTCAAAACAAACACTAAAAACTGTTTAAATAATGTAACCTTTCGTTACTGTTACGCCTTAAGGTCGTGTTTGAAATTTCGAACTTTCAAAAAACATCAATTAAATAATATGACCTTTCGTCGCACCTGAACGTCGTATCTGACATCTCTAACTTCCAAAACAAATACAAAAAAACGTTTAAATAATATTCTAGTAAAGAACGAACACCAGCCCCTAGTAGCCAAAAAAATATGAAAATGCTGTGAAAAGTTTAAAAAGTGAAAAAATTGCTATTTGTAACTGCTTCGAGAATGTTAACTATTATTTCTGTCACTCTTAACAGTAATCGAGAAAATTTTAAAAAATTACTGTGCTACTAAAAATTCTGCAATATTCCCAAGATCCTTAGAAAACTAACTTTGCGTGATATATACTGAAATTGAGAAAATTTTTGTCTTGAGGAAATGACTATCTTCAAAAAAAGCGAATACAGGTTTCGGCTCTTCTCCAATTTGTCTATTGCTCTATATTAATCACATGTTCAATAGCAAATTCTATGCTAACAGTTATCGCATCCCAGTTACTCAGTGCCTTTCCTTCGAACTCAAAAGATGTGAGTTCAAGCAACTTTGCTGTAACGATTATTGAATCAGGTGAATTCATATCAGTTGTTTGAAATATTTGGGACGGAAGGCTTGAATTAGTTCGTCAATGTACCTTACGACACCATTAAATATTTTATTTTGAATGTCTTTTTGATCATTAAATTTCCTGTGCTTTCAACTTCATTTGTGGATTATACATTTTGTGTCTAAATAGAGATTGTCTATCTCATATGGATTTGTTCTGCTTATTATTTTTGTACAAACTGTTCTTGGTCTGATCTGATCTGCTCTTTGTTTGATGTGATATTACAAACTGGAAAAAGTTTATAGCTTTTCTTAATTGGAATAGTAAGAGACGACCTGGCTACAAGCTAAGATTATGACGTCATTGATCAATATTTCACATGAAATATGCAGTATTTCGTAACAAAATTGATTCTATTTTAAAAATAATTTGTTTTAATTACAAAATATTTTCAATCCAATTAATTTTCTTTAAAATGAGCCATTGAACAACTCTCTACGATGTTCCAGTGCCAAGATATCTATGGAAAAAAAGACCCCGTTTAGGTAGAATGCTGTAGTAGCTGCAACTTTTCTTGATTTTCAAGCCAGTATATTTCCCTTGCTGTTCAAGTGAAGGGACAGAAAGTTTCCTATATAGGGATTTCGGACTGGGACAGGAGAGTCATAATCTGACTCTCTTCTTAGGAGTTATGGGTTATTATATTTCTTAACATTAGACGTGATCTTCTCTTACTAGGTTGCTAGCTACCGCTGCAACCCAGACCGAGAAAAGATCTGATCAGCCCAAAAACAGATCAATTCAGACCCCGAAAAGTTTGGATAAGACCGAGAACATATCAGATCAGACCCAGAACAGATAAGATAAGACGAAAACATATCAGACAAGACCGAGAACAAATCAGATCAGACCAAGAACAGATAAGATCAGACCAAGAACAGATCAGATCAGACCAAGAACAGATCGGATCAGACCGATAACAGATAAATTTAGACCCAGAACAGATCAAATAAGACCTAGAACATATCAGATCAGACCGAGAACAGATAATATAAAACGAGAAGGAGACCGAGAAGAGAGATCAGACCAAGAACATATCAGATCAGACCAACAACAGATCAGATCCGACCAATAACAGATCAGATCAGACTAAGAAATCAGACCTAAAGCAGATTCGATCAGATAAGGAACAGATAACATAAGACCAAGAACAGATCAGATCAGACCAAAAACAAATCGATCAGACAAAGAACAGATTAGATCAGGTGGAGAACAGATCAGATCAGACCAAGAACAGATCAGATCATTCCAAGAACAGAGCAGATTGGCCGTGAACACATCAGATCAGACAAAGAACAAATCAGATCAGACCGAGAACAGATCAGATCAGACCAAGAACAGATCGGATCAGACCGATAACAGATCAATTCAGACCCAGAACAGATCAAGTAAGACCTATAGCATCCGGGTTGCAGCGGTAGCTAGCAACCTAGTAAGAGTATCAGATCAGACCGAGAACAGATCAGATAAAACGAGAAAACATCAGACAAGAGCGAGAACAAATCGCATCAGACCGAGAACAGGTCAATTCAGAGCGGGAGCAGATAAGAGTAGACCGAGCACAGATCAGATCAGGCCGAAAAAAGATAAGATCAGAACAAGAATAGATCAGATCAGAACTAGAACAGATCAAATAAGACTGAGAATAGATCGGATCAGACCTAGAAGATATCAAATCAGACCTAAAACAGATTTGATCAGATCAGGAACAGATAACATAAGACCAAGAACAGATCAGATCAGACCAAAAACAAATCAGATCAGACAAAGAACAGATTAGATCAGGCGGAGAACAGATCAGATCAGACCAAGAACAGATCAGATCAGTCCAAGAACAGAGCAGATTGGCCGTGAACACATCAGATCAGACAAAGAACAAATCAGATCAGACCGAGAATAGATAAGATCGGACCAAAAAAGATCAGATCAGACCTAGAAAAGATCAGATAAGACCGAGAACAGATCAGTTTAGACCAAGAAAAGATCAGATCAGAACGAAGTTAGATAAGATTTGACCAAAAACAGATCAGATCAGACGAGAAAAAATCAGATCAAACTGAGAATAGGTAAGATATAACCGAGAATATATCAGATCAGACTGAGAAAAGATCAGGTCAGACCGAGAACAGATCAGATACGAATGAGAACAGATCAGATAAGACCGAGAACAGATCAGATCATACCGAGAACAGATCAGATCAGAACGAAATTAGATCAGATCAGACCAAGAACAGATCATATCATATCAGACCAAGAACAGATCAGAACGGGAACAGATCAGATAAGTCCGAGAATATATCAAAACAGACCGAGAACAGATCTGAAAAGACTGGGAACTTACCAGATAAGACCGAGAACGGATCAGATCAGACCGAGAATAGATCAAATCAGACCAAGAAAAGATCAAATAAGACCGAGAATATGTAAGATCAAACCGAAACCAGATAAGATAAGACCAATATCATGCCATATCAGACCAAGAACAGACCAGGTGAGACCAAGAACAGATCAAATCAGGCCAAGAACAGATCAGATCAGACAAAAAATAGATCAGATGAGACCTAGAACAGATCAGATCAGACCGAGAACAGCTTAAATCAGATAGAAAAAAGATCAGACCACACCGAGAACAGATCAGATCAGAGAGATAACAGATCAGATTAGACCAAGAAGAGATCAGGTCAGATCAGGAACAGATCAGATGAGGCCAAGAACAGATCAGATAGAGCTGAGAACAGATCCGATCAGACCAAGAATAGACCAGACCGAGAAGATATCACATCAGACCGAGAACAGATCATATCAGACCGAGAATAGGTCAGATCAGACCGAGAACAGATCAGATCAGACCGAGAACCGATCAGACCAGATCGAGAAGAGATCAGATTACCGAGAACAGATCAATTCAGACAAAGAATAGATCAGATAAGACCGAGAACAGATCAGATGAGTCCGAGAACATATCAGACAGACCGAGAACAGATCAGATCAGACCAAGAACAGGTCAGATCAGACCGAGAACAGAAAAAAGCAGAACGAGAACAGATCAATTTAGACCCAGAACAGATCAGATAAGCCCGAGAACATATCAGATCAGACCGAGAACAGATCAGATCAGACTGAGAATAACTCAGATCAGACCAAGAACTGATACGATAAGACCAAGAACAAATCGGATAAGACCATGAACAGATCAGATCAGACCAACAACAGATCAGATCAGACCAAGAACAGATCAGATCAGATCGAGAAATTATCAGATCAGAAAGAGAACAGATCAGATCATACAAAGAAAAGATCAGACCGAGAATATATCAGACCGAGAACAGGTCAGATCAGACCAACATATCAGACCAAGCACAGATCAGATCAGACCAAGAACAGATCAATTCAGACCCAGAACAGATCAGATAAGACAGAGAATATATCAGATCAGACCGAGAACAGATCAGATAAGACCAAGAACACATAAGACAAGACCAAGAACAGATCAGATCAGACCGAGAACAGGTCAGAACAAACCAAGAACAGATAAGAGCAGACCGAGAACAAATCAGATCAGACCGAGAACAGATAAGATCAGACCGAGAATAGATCAGATCAGACCTAGAACAGATAGGACCGAGAACATATCGGATCAGACTGAGAACATATCAGATTAGACTGAAACAGATCACATCAGACCGAGAACAGATCAGCTCAGACCGAGAACAGATCAGATTAGACCAAGAACAGATCGGATAATCCCGAGAACAGATCAGTTAAGACCAAAAACAGATCAGATCAGAATGAAACTAAATCAGATCAGACAGATAACAGATCAGATCAGACCAAGAACAGATCGGATAAGACCGAAAATAGATCAGATCGACAGATAACGGGTCAGATCAGACCGATAACTGATCAGATCACACTGATAACATACCAGATCAAACCGAGAACAGATAGGATCAGACCGAGAAGAGATCAGATCAGACCGAGAACAGATCAGAATAGACCGAGAACAGATCAGATCAGACTGAGAACGGATCAGCTCAGACCGAGAACAGATAAGATAAGCCCGAGAACAGATTAGGTCAGAACGTAATTAGATCAGATCAGACGAGAACATATCAGATCAGACCTAAAACAGATCAGATCAGACCGAGAATAGATAAGATCAGACCGAGAATAGATCAAATGAGATCGAGAATATATCAGGTCAGACCGAGAACGAATCAGATAAGACAGAGAACATACCAGATCAGACCAAGAACAGGTCAGATTAGACCAAGAACAGATAAGATGAGACCTGGAGAGGATCAGATAAGACCGAAAACAGATTAGATCAGACGGAAAAAAGATCAGATCTGACCGAGAACAGATCAGATTGGAGAGAGAATAGATCAGATCAGACCAAGAACAGATCTGGTCAGACCAGAAACAGATAAGATCACGCCAAGAATAGATAAGATAGAACTGAGAACAGTCAGATCAAACCAAGAATAGATTAGATCAGACCGGAAATACATTACATCAGACCAAGAACAGACCTGATCAGACCAAGAACAGGGATCAGACCAAGAACATATCAGATCAGACCGAGAATGAATCAGATGAGACCGAGGACAGATCAATTCAGATCCAGAATAGATCAGATAAGATCGAGAACATATCAGATAAGATCGAGAACAGATCAGTTAAGCCCGAGAATATATCAGACAAGACCGAAAACAGATCAGATCTGACTGAGAACAGATCAGGTCTGACCAGAAACAGATAAGATCAGACCAAGAACAGATCAGATAGAACTGAGAACAGATCAGACCAGACCAAGAATAGATTAGATCATACCGGGAATATATTACATAAGACATAGAATAGACTTGATCAGACCAAGAACAGAGATCAGACTAAGAACACATCAGATCAGAACTAGAACAGATAAGACCGAGAAAATATCGGAAAAGACCGAGAACGAATCAGACCAGACCGATATTAGATAATTTCAGACAGGGAACAGATCAGATAAGACGAGGAAGCGATCGGATAAGACGCAGAACAGATCATATCAGACCAAAAACAGATTAGATCAGACCAAGAAAAGATCAGATCAGATCAAGAAAGGATCAGAACAGAAAGAGCACAGATAAGATAAAAAAAGAGATAAGAGCGAGAACACATCAGACCGAGAACAGGTCAGATCAGACTAAGAACAGTACAGATCAGACCAAGAACATATCAGATTAGACCGAGAACAGACAAGATCAGACCAAGAATCGATTAGATCAAACCGAGAACAGATCAATTCAGACCCAGAACAGATCAGATAAGACCGAGAACATGTCGGATCAGACCGAAAACAGAACGGATCAGACAAGACCCAGAACAGAACAGATCAGACCGAGAACAGGTCAGATCAAACCAAGAACAGATAAGATCATACCAAGAACAGATCAGATCAGACAAAGAACAGATAAGATCGGACCCAGAATAGATCAGATCAGACGTAGAAAAGATCAGATAAGATCGAGAACAGGTCAGATCAGACCAACAGATCAGACCAAGCACAGATCAGATCAGACCAAGAACAGATCAAGTCAGACCAAGAACAGATCAGATACGACAGAGAATATATCATCAGACCCAGAACAGATCAGATCAAAATGAAACTAGATCAGATCAGACCAAGAACATATCAGATCAGAACAAGAACAGATAGGACCGAAAACATACCAGATCCGACCGGAACAGATCAGATAAGACCGAGAACATACTAGATCAGACCATGAACAGACCAGATGAGACCGAGAACAGATCAGATCAGACCTAGAATAGATTCAATTCAATTCAATTTCAATTCAATCGGGTTTTATTAAAACAAATAGAAATAAATAAGCATAAATAAACTTCTCTATACAAAAAACGCACGTTGAGTCCCTTAAAAAGAAATAACGATTCCTCCTAATCACGCTTTACAACTCTCGCTTTACTCTTCAACGCAACCACATCCCTCCTCCATACAGTTCATTATCTAAGAGATTCCCCCCAACCTCCCCGAAAGCATAGCTACCTTAACCTTATAAAATAATAATAATTGAATAAAAAACAAAAAATAAACCAATATAATAATGATAATAATTTTTAAAACAAAACAAAAAATCTCAATTATTAATTAACTCTATTTTTTGAAATTCAATCGGATATTTTTTCAAATTATTTTTAAAAGACCCAAGGGAGCTCTTACATCTCAGCTCTTGTGGAAGCACGTTCCACACTTTCGCGCACGCAACATCCGGTACAAAATCCGACTGTACTGTAGGTGTTCGTCTCATCAAAAGGTTTGAGGCAGATTTCGTGTTCCTAGGATGTTGTTCCGATACCAACTGGAATAGACTGCGAATGCTGATGAAAGTAATCGGAACAAAAGTTTGAAAACGATGACTGAGCATGATAAATGATAAAGTGATTCACAGGAAAGAAAATCGTCCATATTTCCGATTATTTTCAGGACACGTTTGTGGATTGAATCAAGCCTTTTCAGGTGGGAGGTAAATGTTGACTGCCAAATTGACGCACAATACTGTAGATGAGGCTTGATAAGTCCACTATAAAGTAGACGAAGGGTTTTTTGAGGGAATGTGTGTTTCAGTTTCCTGATAATCCCAAGATTACGGGAGAGCTTCAGCTCCACAGTGTGGATGTGATATACGAAAAATAGGTTTTCGTCAAGGAGTACACCTAGGTACCTGGCATAGCCAGTTTTTGGTTGTCTGATCGTTCCTCGCGAAGTAGTTATTCCCGATACTTATGGGCGAAGAGTTCCAATCCTTGAGAAGAAGAGAACGCAAGATTTGTTAACATTTGTTACGAATCAATTGGCATCCATTCAAACGTAAGTTTCTTCTAAGATGATCTCAAGTTTACTCTGGTGCGCTGACATGTCGGTGTCACAGGAGGCCATTGTAGTGTCATCCCCGAACGATACAAGTTCATCCGATTTGTTATCGTTGCTCGAAATTTCTAGGTCGTAACATAATTTGCAGCACCATGAAGTCCTGGAGTTAGGGTTCAGAACGGGACTTAGGTCATTCACATGAACCAGGAATAACAGTGGGCCTAAAATTGAGTCTTGCGGCACACCGAAGTTGACAACGGTGTCATTCAGCAGATCTTCTCCTGTATAAACATTTCGGCTACTAAGGTAAGACCAAACCATCGTATATCCTCTCCTCTAACTCCAATGTGCTCTAGTTTACCTAATAGAATCCCATGATCCGTACTGTCAAACGCTTTTTTTATGTCAAGTGAAATAGCAGATTGCACAAGTCCCAAGTCAAGTGCTTTATTAATGAATAGGCTCAGTGATGCCAGGGCATCCTCCGTCAAATGTCCAGGTCTGAATCCAAATTCCCGTTGGTTAAGAAATCCCTTAGCTTCCAGGAAAGAGTAAAGTTGGTCCTTCATAGGTTTTTCAAACACTTTGGAAAATACCGAAAGAATAGATATGGGTCGAAAGTGGGACGGGTCGTCCTGAGGGCAACCATTGTGGAGAGGAACTGTTTTTGCCTTCTTGAGGAGTGGTGGAAATACGCCCGTGTCTAAGGAGAGGTCTACCAAATGTGTTAAAGGTTGTAGTACGGACGGCAATACTGCTTTCAAGACTTTAGTATGGACACGGTCGAAACCAGAGGCAGATGCTCCCCTCAAACCTTTGACAATCATTGAAAATTCTGTCGAAGTTACAGGAATGAGTGCCATCGACTTGACACACACTGGGCCCAAAAAGTCCTCTTAGGACTTTCTGAGGGGTAGCGCTGTGTGAGCCGTTTTTCTCCAATTTTGGCGTAGAAGGTACAAAGAGCTTTTGCAGCTTGTGCTGGTTCAGTAAAGGTTTCCCCATCAACCGTAATCCCGGATGGTAGTTCAGGCTGTTGGTTATTCGGCCGTAACACTGAATTAACTGTCTTCCACACTTTCCTTCCATCCTTCCCACTTTCGGCCAGCCTTTGATTAAAGTAATCCGTTTTAGCTTTTCTGAGAACTGACCGTAAGCATTTCTTATAAATTTCATAGGTCCACTGGCTATCTACACTTGGTAGATTACGATACTTCGCCCAAAGATTATTCTTTTTATTCATGCGCCTGAGTAAACTTTCTGTAACCCACGGGCAAATTGGTGCGTTTTTACTTCCACGTTTCTTTATTTTTTCTTTAAAGCAACATGCCTCATATAGTGCTGTAAATGTATTGTAAAAAATTTCAAATCCTTCATTCAGATCTTCCTTCTCCATAACTCTATCCCAGGTCGTTTTTTCCAATTCCTCATTAAGTTACTGTAAGTTTTCTTCACTCAGATCTAAAACCGGAATATTATCTCCAGTTTTTGAAAATAACCTTGTTACTTTTGATGTTTCGAAAACGGTACATAAGGGGAGGGGGTCCGAAATGTCACTGACGATTACTGAAGCCGAAAGTGGAGGTAGAGTAGAGAAAATATTGTCTATTATTGAATGAGTACTCTCAGTTACTCTCGTTGGGATAGTTGTCGACGGGTAAAGATTAGATCCATACATAAGAGTGAGAAGTTCATTAGAGGTATGAGTTAGGGGATAGGCTATGTTGATGTTGAAATCACCCGTGATGACCACATCATGATTCTGTTTTTCAAGCATTTGGAGTGTTTCCAAAATATATTCCATAAACGAAAAAACAGAACCTGGCGATGATCGGTAAATTTCTCCAACGATTAACTTCCGTTGTGAAGGAAGCGATATATCAAGAAAAAGTGACTCAAAAATACCTTCTACATTCCGAGTCAATTGGCCATTAGCAGAGACTGGGTATTTGCTCTTTGTGTAGATTGCCAATCCTAAATCCTAGGTCAGATTAGACCTAGAACAGATCATATCAGACCGAGAACAGATCAGATCAGACCGAGAAAAGATCAGGACAGACCGAGATCAAATCAGACCAGAAACCGATCAAATCGACCGAGAACAGATCAGATCAGACCGAGAACAGATCAGATCAGACCGAGAACAGATCAGATCAGACCGAGAACAGATCACATCAGACCGAGAACAGGTCAGATAAGACCGAGAACAGATCAGATCAGACATAGATCAGATCAGATAAGACCGAGAATAGATCGGATAAGACCGAGAAAGGATCAGATCAAACTAAAAACAGATCAGATCAGACCAAGAACAGATCAGATAAGACCAAAAACCGATCGGATAAGACCGAAAACAGATCATATCAGAACAAGAACAGATCAGACCAAGAACAGATCAGATAAGATCGAGAAATGATCAGATCAGAAAGAGAACAAATCAGATCCGAAAAAGAAGAGATCAGACCGAGAACAGGTCAGATCAGACAAAGAACAGATCAGACCAGACCAAGAACAGATAAGATCTGACCTAAAATAGATCAGAACAGAACGAGAACAGATCAATTCAGACCCAGAAAAGATCAGATAAGACCGAGAACATATTAGATCAGACCGAGTACAGATCAGATAAGACCGAGAACATATCAGACAAGACAAGATCAGATAAGATCAGACCGAGAATAGATTAGATCAGACCTAGAACAGATCATATAAGACCGAGAAAAGATCGGATCAGACTGAAAATATATCAGATCAGAAAGAAAAGAGATTAGGTCAGATCGAAAACAGATCAGATAAGACCGAGAACAGATTAGACCAGACCGAAAAAAGATCAGATCAGACCGAGAAAAGATCAGATCAGAGAGAGAACAGATCAGATCAGACCAAGAACAAATCATGTAAGACCAGGAACAGATCAGATCAGACCAAGAACAGATCAGATAGAACTGAGAACAGATCAGATCAGAACAAGAATAGATCAGATCAGACCGATAACAGATCAGATAATACCGAAAACAGAGACCAGACCAAGAACATATCAGGTCAGAACTAGAACAGATCAGATCAGACCGAGGATAGATCAGATTGGACCAAGAACAGATCCTATCAGACCGACAACAGATCGATTCAGACCCAGAAAAGATGAGATAAGATTGAGAACATATCAGATCAGACCGAGAACAGATCAGATAAGTCCAAGGACATATCAGATCAGACTAAGAAAAGGTCAGATCAGACTGAGAACAGATAAAAGCAGACCGAAAACAAATAAATTAAGACCCAGAAAAAATCAGATACGACCGAGAACACATCACATCAGACCGAAAACAGATCGGATAAGACCGAGAACATATCAGACAAGACCGAGAACAGATCAGATCAGACCAAGAACATATCATATCAGACCGAGAACAGATTAGATCAGAATAGGAATAGATCAGATCAGACCGAGCACAGATCAATTCAGACCCAGAACAGATAAGATCAAGAACATATCAAATCAGACCGAGAACGGATCAGATCAGACCAAGAACAGATAAGAGAGAACTGAGAACAGATCAGATAAGACTAAGAATAGATTATATCAAACCGAGAATATATCAGATCAGATCTAGAATAGATCAGATCAGAACGAGAACAGATCAGATCAGAACAAGAACAGATAGTACCGAGAACAGAGATCAGACCAAGAGCATATCAGTTCAGAACTAGAACAGATCAGATCAATCCGAAGATAGATCAGATTAGACCGAGAACAGATCAATTCAGACCCAGATAAGATCAGATAAGACCAAGAACATATCAGATCAGACCGAGAACAGATAAGATCAGACCTAGAACAGATCAGATAAGACCGAGAACAGATCGACTAAAACCGAGAACATATCAGACAAGACCGAGAATACATCAGATCAGACCGAAAACAGGTCAGATCAGAACGAGAACAGATAAGAGCAAACCAAGAACAGATAAGATCAGACCAAGAATAGATCTAATAAGACCAAGAACATATCAAATCAGATCTAGAACGGATCAGATAAGACCAAGAACAGATCAGATAGAACTGAGAACAGAACAGATCAGACCGAGAAAAGATAAGAGCAGACAGATAACAGATAAGACCAGACCCAGAACAGATCAGATTAGACCGAAAACATATCAAATCAGAACAAGAATGGATCAGATAAGACCAAGAACACATCAGATAGAACTGAGAATAGAACAGATCAGACCGAGAACAGGTCATGCCAGACCGAGAACAGATAAGAGGAGACCAAGAACAGATCAGACCGAGAACAGATCAGATCAGACCGAGAACAGGTCAGATCAGACCGAGAACAGATAAGAGCAGACCGAGAACAGATAAGATCAGATAAGACCGAGAACATATCAAATCAGACCAAGAACGGGTCAGATAAGACCAAGAACCGATCATATAGAACTGAGAACAGAACAGATCAGACCAAGAACAGATCAGATCAGACCAATTACGGATCAGATCAGATCGAGAAATGATCACATCAGAAAGGGAACAAATCAGATCAGACAGAGAAGAGATCAGACCGAGAACACATCAGACCGAGAATAGGTCATATCAGACCAGAAACAGATCAGATCAGACTATGAACATATCAGATCACACCGAGAATAGATAAGATCAGACCAAGAATAGATAAGATCAGACCGAGAACAGATCAATTCAGACCGAGAAAAGGTCAGATAAGACTGAGAATAGATAAGAGCAGACCAAGAACAGATCAGATCAGACCGAGAACAGATAAGATTAGACGGAGAACAGATCGGATCAGACTGAAAACATATCAGATCAGACTAAGAACAGATTAGATCAGATCGAAAACAGAAAAGTTAAGACCGAGAACAGATAAGATCAGACCGAGAACAGATCAGATCACACCGAGAACAGATCAGATCAAACCTAGAACAGATCAGATCAGACCGAGAAAAGATCAGATCAGACCGAAAAAAGATCAGATCAGACCGAGAACAGCTTAGATCAGAGAGAGAACAGATTAGATCAGACCAAGAACAGATCAGGTCAGACCAAGAATAGATAAGATAGAACTGAGAACAGATTAGATGAAAAGACCGAGAACACATCAGATCAGACCGAGAACAGATCAGTTTAGACCGAAAACATATCAGACAAGACCGAGAACAGATAAGAGCAGACCGAGAATAGATCAGTTCAAACCTAGAACAGATCAGATGATACCAAGAACAGATCGAATAAGACCGAGAACCGATCAGATAAGACCAAAAACAAACCAGATCAGACCAAGAACAGATCAGATCAGACCAAGAACGGATCAGATCAGATCGAGAAAGGATCAGAAAGAGAACAGATCAGATCAGACAAAAAAAGAGATCAGACCAAGAACAGATCAGATCAGACCGAGAACAGATCACATCAAACCAAGAACATATCAGATCAGACCAAAAACAGATAAGATCAGACCAAGAATAGATCAGATCAGACCGAGAACAGATCAATTCAGACCGAGAACAGACCAAATACGACCGAGAACATATCAGACAAGACCGAGAACAGAACAGCTCAGACTGAGAACAGGTCAGATCAGACCGAGAACAGATAAGAGCAGACTGAGAAATAATCAGATCAGACTGAGAACAGAAAAGATCAGACCGAGAAAAGATCAGATTAGACCGAGAATAGACCAGATTAGACCTAGAACAGATCAGAAAAGACCGAGAACAGATCGGATCAGACTGAAAACAAATCAGATCAGAGCGAGAGCAGATTAGATCAGATTGAAAACAGACCAGATAACACCAAGAATAGATCAGATCAGACCAAGAACAGATCAGATAATCCCGAGAACAGATCAGTTCAGACCAAGAAAGTATCAGATCAGAACGAAACTAGATCAGATCAGAACGAGAACAGATCAGATAAGACCAAGAACATATCAGATCAGACCAAGAACAGATCATAGAAGGCCGAGAAGAGATCAGATCAGACCAAGAACAGATCAGATGAGACCTAAAACAGATCATATCAGACCGAGAACAGATCAGATCAGACTGAGAAAAGATCATATAAGACCCAGAAGAGATTAGATTAGAGAGAGAACAGATCGGATGAAACCGAGAACAAGTCAGATCAGACCGAGAACAGATAAGAGCAGATCGAGAACAGATCGGATAAGACCGAGAACGGATAAGACAAGACCGAAAACAGATCAGATCAGGCCGAGAACAGATCAGATAAGACCAAGAACTGATTGGATAAGACCGAAAACAGAGTAGATCAAACCAAGAACAGATCAGACCAAGAACAGATCAGATCAGATCGAAAAATGACCAGATCAGAAAGAGAACAGATCAGATCAGACAAAGAAGAGATCAGACTGAGAACACATCGGACCGAGAAGAGGTCAGATCAGACCAAGAAAAGGTCAGATCAGATCAGACCGAGAGCAGATCAGACTGAGAACATAATCAGATCAGACCGAGAAGATATCAGATCAGACCAAGAACAGATCAGATGACCCCGAGAACAGATCCGATCAGACCAAGAACCGATCAGATGAGACCTAGAACAGATCAAATTAGACAGCGAACAGGTCAGATCAGAGCGAGAAAAGATCAGACCAGACCGAGAACAGATTACATAAGCCACAGAACAGATAAAATCAGACCGAGAACTGATCAGATCAGACCAAGAACAGATCAGATTAGATCGAGAACAGATCAGATTAGACCGAGAACAGATCATATCAGACCGAAAACAGATCAGATCAGACTGAGAATTGATCAGATAAGACCGAGAACAGATCAGATCAGACCAAGAACAGATCTGATCTGCTCTCGGTCTGATCTGATATCTTCTCGGTCTTATCTGATCAATTCTTGGTCTGATCTGTTTTCGGTCTAATTTGACCTGTTCTCGGTCTGATCTGATCTGTTCTCGTTCTGATCTGATCTGTTCCTTGTCTAAAAATTCAAGTAATACTAGGTTAGATTGAATCTCAGTCTACACAGGGTTTTTAGATCAAGACAAATCGTTCCTAGTGAACTCGATTAAACCAGTGTTTAACCATGCCTTTCTCAATTTTTACTGTAGTTTAGTTAAAGGTGTGAACACAAAGAACTTTTGACAGTGACAATTTTCAGAACAAAATTATCTGGCGAGACTAATTTCTTCTTCCATTTAGAGTTCAAAAATGAAAAATTTCATAAGGGTTGTCAAATTTCGGCCGATAAAAAGGTTCCTGGCCTTGAAACTTAGTTGTTTTTTGCCACCGAAGAAGAGACGGTCAAGAAGGAGAGGTACACCCCCAAGATCTATGCTAACATCTTCCCCCTTTGGACAGAAAAATATACTTTAAAAAGATTCATGGCAAATGCTTATTTTTTTATTTTTTTTTTAACCTTGGCTTCCTTTTTTATAAGCTAAAATACCCAGTAGTTTCTACGTTTATAGTAACAAATAAGACCAGAGAACAAAAACGGCAAATTGGAACCAAAGAACTAAGGACAAAGAATAAGGGTAAAAATTGAATTTAAGGCTAAACTCAAAGTAGGACAGTTAAGACGCTGGTTCTTCAATCTGAAAATCATAGTTACAGTGATAGCTGCAATCTAGTAAAGAACGAACACCAGCCCATAGTAGCCAAAAAAATATAGAAACGCTGTGAAAAGTTTAAAAAGTGAGAAAAATTGCTATTTGTAACTGCTTCGGGAATGGTAAATATTATTTCAATCAGTCTTAATAGTAATTGAGAATACTTTAACAAATTACTGTGCTATTGAAAACTCTACAATAATTCCAAGATCCTAAGAAAACTAACTTTGCGCAATATATATTGACATTGAGAAAATTTCTGTCTTGAGGAAAAGACTATCTGCAGAAAAAGGGAATAGCATGTTCTATCTATATTAACAGCTTCCGCATCCCAGTGGCTCAGAGCCTTTCTTTCGAATTTAAAAGATGTGAGTTCATGCCACTTTGTGGTAACGATTATTAAATCAGGTGAATTCAAATCAGGTTTTTCATATATTTGGGATGGACAGCTTGAATTATTTGTTCAATGCTCTTTGCTGAATAACATCGTTTTCATGCGAGCCCGTTGAAATATAAGTGAATTATACACCTGTTGTGACGTAATAAAATAGATGCTATTATTGTGATTGTCTCCTTGGATGATGCTAATTTGGTCTTACAACTTAAATGGACATAATTGATAATGGATTAACAATAATTGATAGTGGATATAACCACTTAAATATAATTGAATTATACACCTATTATGACGTACTAAACTAATTGCTATTAGTGTGATTGTGTCCTCGGCTGGTTTTTGCTAATTTGTTCTAACAACCTAAATGGGGAAAACTAAGAAAAGACATATGGATCTAGAATCCACTCGTGAATCCACTGATAGTTCAACGATACATGAATCAATTCGAAGCCTCGCAACAAATATGCAACAAATATTATCAACTGTGACAAACATTCAAGCAGAAATACAAGGACTGAGAAGTGAAATGTTAGAAATCAGAGGTGAGATAAGTAATCTATCATCAAGGCCCAAAATTTGGAAAGTTCCAAAAAATTTCACGATGACGCAATCGCTAATCTACAGAAGGAGGTTAAGGACCTCCGGCTATCAGCGAATCAGTCGAATCAATCAGCGCTGCCTAAGTAAACAACGATGTGGGCACAATGTTTTTTTTCCTCCATACCCGGGCACTTCGTATCGAAGGAGTTGTCGTAGAAACTTCGAAAAGGGCTCATTCGATTGGAAATTGAAGTGGCTAGTTCCCTTATTAATAGTCGAAAGTGATTGGAGGGCAACTAGCCCCCCCCCCCATGCCCATCGTTCGCCCAAACACATCCAATCAAAATTTTGAGATAGCCATTTTTTCAGCGTAGTTGATTTTCAGATGGAAAATATGTTTTTGAGGAGGACACTCCCCCACAACCCTCGGGGCAAAGTTTTTAAGTTATGCCCTGAGGGCATATAAGAACGATGTTGGCACAATGTATCATTTATTATTTCTTTTCTTTAGGACAGGGCACTTCGTATCGCAGAAGTTGTCGTAGAAACTTCGAAAAGGGCTAATTCAATTGGAAGTTGGAGTGGCTTGTGCCCTTTTTAATAATCGAAAGTGAATGGAAGGCAACTAACACCCTTCCACGCCCACCAGTTCCCAAAAAACATCCAATCAAAATTTGAAGGTAGCCATTTTGCTCAGCGTAGTTGATTTTCAGATAGAAATTATGTTTTTGAGGAAGACACTCCCCCACAGCCGTCAGGGCAAGGGTTGTAAGTTATGCCCTGGGGGCATATAAGGCTTTTATAGAACGCGTTGTCGTAGAAACTTAAAAAAAGGCTCATTCGATTGGAAATCCAAAGGGCTAGTGCCATTTTTAATAGTTAAAAGTGATTGGAGGGCAACTAGCCCCCCCCACGCCCATCATTCCCCAAAACACATCGAAACACATCCAATCAAAATTTTGAGAAAGCCATTTTGTTCAGCGTAGTAGATTTCCAGATAGAAATTATGTTTTTGAGGAGTACAATCGCCCACAACCCTCAGGGCAAGGGTTTTAAGTTATGCCCTGGAGGGATATAAGAACGATGTTGGCACAATGTATTATTTTTTTTTTCCTTTAGAGCAGGGCACTTCGTATCGAAGAAGTTGTCGTAGAATCTTCAAAAAGGGCTCATTCAATTGAAAATTGGAGTAGCTTGTGCCCTTTTTAATAGTCAAAAGTGATTTGAAGGCAACTAACACCCCTTCCACGCCCACCATTCCCCGAAACATATCCAATCAAAATTTTGAGATAGCCATTTTGTTCAGCGTAGTTGATTTCCACATAGAACTTATGTTTTTGAGGAGGACACTCCCCGACAGCCTTCAGGGCAAGGGTTGTAAGTTATGCCCTGAGGGCATATAAGGTTTATATAGAAGGTGTTGTCGTAGAAACTTCAAAAAAGGATCATTTGATTGGAATTCAAAGGGCTAGTGCCCTTTTTAATAGTCGAATGTGATTGGACGGCAACTAACCCCCCACTCACGCCCATCTTTTCCCCAAACACATCCAATCAAAATTTTTAGATAGCCTTTTTATTCAACGTAGTTTTAAGTTCTGGAACTTAGGGCTTTGAAGATGACAGCCCACCTCCCACAGCACACAGTGAAAAGGACTGTAAGTTATGCCCTGGGGGCATATAGGTTTTTTATAGAACGCGTTGTCGTAGAAACTTCAAAAAGGGCTCATTCGATTGGAAATTGAAATGGCTAGTGCACTTTTTAATAATCGAAAGTGATTGGAAGTTAACTAAAACCCCTGCCACGCCCACCATTTCTACAAACACATCCAATCAAAATTTTGAGATAGCCATTTTGTTGCACGCAGTTTAAAGTTCAGAAATTCATTCCTTTGAGCAGGAGACTCCCCCCCACAATCTTCAGGACAAGGGTTATAAGTTATGCCCTGGGTGCATATAATTTTTTATTGAAATCTTTGTCGTAGAACCTTAAAAAAGGGCTCATTCGATTGGAAATTCAAAGGTCTAGTGCCCTTTTCAATATTCGAAAGTGATTTGAGGGCAACTAACCCCCTCTCACGCCCACCTTTTTCCCCAAACACATCCAATCAAAATTTTTAGATAGCCATTTTGTTCAGCGTAGTTGAACTCCAGATAGAAATTATGTTTTTGGGGAGGATAATCCCCCACAGCTCTAAGGGCAAGGGTTGTAAGTTATGCCCTGGGGGAATATAGGGTTCTTATAGAACGCGTTGTCGTAGAAACTTTAAAAGGGGCTCATTCGATTGTAAATTTAAATGGCTAGCACCCTTTTTGATAGTCGAAAGTGATAGGAAGGCAACTAACACCTCTTATACGCCCACCATTTTCCCAAACACATCCAATCAAAATTTTGAGATAGCTGTTTTGTTCCACGCAGTTTAAAGTTCAGAAATTTATACCTTTGAGCAGGACACTCCCCCCATAGTCTTCAGGGCAAGGATTATAAGTTATGCCCTGGGGGCATATAAGTTTTTATTGAAATCTTTGTCGTAGAAACTTGAAAAAGGGCTCATTCGATTAGAAATTCAAAGATCTAGTGCCCTTTTTAATATTCGAAAGTGATTTGAGCGAAACTAATTTGAGGGGCATATAGGGTTCTTACAGAACGCGTTGTCGTTGAAACTTGAAAAAGGGCTCATTCGATTGGAAATTGAAATAGCTAGCACCCTTTTTTATAGTCGAAAGTGATTGGAAGGCAAGTAACACCCCTTCCACAACCACATTTTCCCCCAAACACATCCAATCAAAATATTTCGATAGCCGTTTTTTCAGCGTAGTTGATTTCCTAATAGAAATTATTTTTTTGAGGAGGACACTCCCCCACAGCCTCAGGGCAAGGGTTTTAAGTTATGCCCTGGTGATATATAAGTTTTTATTGAAATCTTTGTCGTAGTCATTTTGTTCCACGCAGTTAAACGTTCAGGAAATTATACCTTTGAGCAGGACACTCCCCTCACAGTCTTCAGGGCAAGGGTTATGAGTTATGCCCTGGGGGCATATAAGGGTTTTATTGAAATGTTTGTCGTAGAATTTTGAAAAAGGGCTCATTCGATTGGAAGTTCAAAGGGCTAGTAGCCTTTTTAATAGTCGAAAGTTATTTGAGGGCAACTAACCCCCCTCTCACGCCCAAATTTTCCCCAAACAAATCGAATCAAAATTTTGAGATAGCCATTTTGTTTCGCGCAGTTTAACGCTCAGGAAGTTAAATCTTTGAGCAGGGCACTCCTCCCACAGTCTTCAGGGAAAGGGTTATAAGTTATGCCCTGGGGGCATATAAGTTTTTATTGAAATCTTTGTCGTAGAAACTTGAAAAAGAGCTCTTTCGATTGAAAACTCAAAGGGCTAGTGCCCTTTTAATAGTCGAAAGTGATTTGGGGGCAACTAACCTCCCTCTCACGACCACCTTTTCCCCAAGCACACCTAATCAAAATTCTTAGATAGCCATTTTATTCAAAGTAGTTGCAAGTTTTGGAAATTAGGTATTTAAGGATGACAACTCCTCCTCCCCCCCACAACCCTCAGGGCAAGGGTTGTAAGTTATGCCCTGGGGGCATGTAAGTTTTTTTTATAGAAAGCGAGGTTGTAAAAACATCAAAAAGGGCTCATTTAATTGGAAATTGAAAGGGCTGGTGCCCTTTTTATAGTTGAAAGTGAGTGAAGTGCAAAAAAAACCTCTTACGCCCACCATTTCCCAAACACATCCGATCAAAATTTTTAGATATCCATTTTGTTCAACATAGTCAAAAGTTCTGGAAATTAGGTCTTTTAGGATGATAATCCCCTCAGAGCCCTCAGTGCAAGGGTTGTAAGTTATGCCCTGGGGACGTTTTAGGTTTATATAGAAAGCTGTTTCAAAAATTTCAAAAAGGGTTAATTGTTTGAAAATTGAAATTGCCCTTTTTAATAGTCAAAAGTGAGTGGAGAGTAATTAACAACCCTGCCACGCCCACATTTTCCCCAAACACATTCAATCAAAGTATAAAGATAACTGTTTTGTTGAACGTAGTTGAAAGTTCTGGAAGTTATGGATTTGAGGATGACAACCCCCACGAGTCCCCAGGGCTAAGGTTGTAAGCTATATCCTGGGGGCATATATGGTTTTTATAGATAGGGTTGTCATAAAAACTTCAAAAGAGGCTCATTCAATTGGAAACCAAAGAAAGTCAGGCAGCGGAATCACTCAAATTTCTAATCACCGGCAATCACCTGCAGGTCTAATGGGCATTGTCGTTCATGAATTTTTTAATCATTTTTGTTTCTGCAATTGCCACAGAGACTATTTGTCTTGGCTTTACTCCAATTAGACTTTCATGTCGTTGATCACTTTGACCAAATTTTTCACTTGGACATCATACTCCAATTTGATCACTTTCCACATCAAATTCCAGAATAAAAATGTTTCAAAAGATTGGATGTTATATCATCTTGTATATAAAGATACAGTTTTTTGTCAAACATTGCATTATATTTTATGTTTTGTTAATTGCTAAAGGCACTACATATTGCAACTTCCATTAAAATAAACTCTTAAACGGCTTCCTACGTTGTTCCAGCTCCCCATTAACGGTGACAAAAAAAAAGAAAAATAGTGGAAGAAAAAAAATGAGGAAAAAAGACGATACACGAGTGCTACCATTACAAAAATGTGATTTTCCTTTTCTGGTAAAGGTCGGGTGTCACGAGTTTCCTGTATGGGGTTTATAGGAAGGGCAATTCTGAATGGTGTAGTTTTCGTTTTGATCCAACGCTATTTTAGAGGGGTTTTAGGCTAGTTTTTGAAGTTCCCGTAAATGGGTTTTCGAAATAACATTTTCCTGTTAAGACTAGTCAAAATGATAGTTACCCTTCCTGAATCAGCTACAATTGGCAATTTCTAATCACAAGTCAGTTTTTTTTAACGCGTTTTTAAATTTTTGGTTACTATTGGCTGTTGTTCTTTCTTTACTTGTTTGCAGTTATCGCTACAACCATGGCAGTCTTATACCAAGTATTTAAACTTTTGGTAATAAATATTATAAAACTGCTATCAAAGAATTATAATCAAATCAATTTATTTCCACCACTATCAACAAAAATTACAAGTTCAGTTCCCTAGAAGGACACGATTGTGTTCCGTATGGGAATACCAACTTATTTCCCTATCTCAGCCCTCCATCATACACACAGTCAAAATCATCAATCCATATTCACCTAATAGTCTAACCTCTCACCATAGCTAACTGAGTGACTACTTTAAACTTCCAAGAAGGAAAACTTAAGTTAAAAAGATGCGCTTTTCAAGCGAACAAAATGGATGAGTAAGAGTGAAATTCTGTAAGATAAATAATAATTATCTTCAGTTGTCCTATTCTACCAAACCTTGAAGAACGGATTTCTCTAGTATCGGCAGAACTTGACTTATAAATGCTGAAAAATAAATTTCCATTTTGCAGAAATTCCCTGAAACTAAAATAATTCTAAGCCAAGCTTCTTTTTTTCCTTAAATAGTACCCATGATAGCTTGAAGGACTCCTAGTCTTGAGATTATCACGTGGATGAAAAAGCTACATTGAATGTCCAGTTTTTAGCTTAACTGCACTAATAAGGTGTTCTAAAAGAACGTATAGCGATTATAATAGAAGCTTTATGTGTTCAAGGACAATTGATCTTTGAAATTTTATTGATATTGTTTGTTTGTCATGCCTATATAGATGCTGCTGATGATGTGAAGTAATGGAATCATAAACATAACGAGAATTTTCTTTCGTATTTACATTCATCTTTGCTTTCAAATCAATATCTATTGTATGGTGTGTATTTGTCTTTCTAACTTAGAGGTTTAGTCAAGGGATCTTAAAGGCTTGCATATTTGTACATTTTTTTGACAATTTTATAAATCCTTTAGTCAAATCAAAGAGTTCTGTAAAACCTCATCAGGGTTGGATCTGATATCGTGGGGGTATTAAAAAGATATTTCATTTTGCATGACCGTAAAAACGTTCAACCATCACCAATCGGTAAATAATTTTTTTACCGCAGAAGTTTTAGTTTGGCAACATCAACATTTAAAGAAATCTTCAACTAATGTAACTCGCCCAAAATTACTCACCCATTAGACATCTAGTTATTCTCTTATACCAACCTTAATCGGCAACCTCAAACTATGAATGTAGGATGCAATGATGTATTAGAAAATAAAATAACGTATAGGATATGACTGTGACAAGTAGCTACATGGACGAGAATCTAGACAAAAGGATAGCAAATCATAAAAGAAGACTTTAAGCAAAATAGTTTTGATATTAAAATAGTTGACACATGAATACACATTTTACCATGTATTCATTTGCAGCTAATGTTCATTCAAATGTACGAAATATGTTAATGTAAATAAATATTGTTTTATATAGCTTATTGCCTTATATAACGAAATCTTTTTACTGGTATCTGCTAGGAAAAATGAGGTATACTACTAAACCTAGTCAAATAGTAGCAAAAATAAATAAAAAAAAAACATGAAAAGGCAAAAGATTTCAACATAGATGGGCCGTACATAGTATGGTCCTTATGGCCCATATATGAATGATCTTTACTCGTGCCCTGTGTGTCGAGATAAGGGTGAGGATCTGCTTCACTTCATGGCTCTTTGTCCTGAATTACAGGATTCAAGAAAAAAAAATATTTTCTATAGTTTGGGGTAAGGTCAGTGGTCGGTCTCAGTAATAGGACAAAAAAAGGATAGCATATTATATTAAATTGGGAATGGTCCATAGAGATAGATTTTTTTTTTAAGGGAGTAGTGTGCTCAAAGTATTCTGTGGTTCGAAGAGATTTCGTTTAATTATGTATGTTAGTCTAATGGTATTGCGTGCTTTATTCAGCACTTTTTTTATTTATGGTAAAGTAGTGACACAAAATTCTGAATATTAAAATTGTTTTCTTCCAGCGGTGCCAATTAATGAAAATGTAGTGGGGGGAAGCAAAATGTACTTCCAAATCTAGGTGGATAATTTTGTTGTTTTTTCAGTGGGTATACAAAAAATAGTCTTTTTCAATGAAAATACCAAAGGAGGCATTTTTTACCCCTGGTGGGGGGGGGGGGGCAGGTAATTTCTTTTTCCTACTGGCGCTCCTTTTTCCTTCCATAATAAAGAGCTGAAAGAAAAATCTCAATCCTTTCGTTTTTTTTATTTTATGCCTGGCAACAAGAATTTTTCCCCTTGATTTTAATCAAACAGTTCGTGGTAACGAACTGTAAGTAAGGAGCGACCCGGCTCAATGGTAACCGAAACTCTAAACAACGGAATTTTTGTACCAATAGATACATCAAAAGAATCAAATTTTAATTCTGATTTCAAATATATAAGTTTCATCAAGTTTAATATTACCAATCAAAAGTTACGCGCCTGAGAAAACTTGGCTGATTTTCGAAAAAAGGGGGAAAGACCCCTAAAAGTTATAGAACCTTAATGAAATTTGCACCATCATATTCAGCGTATCAGAGAACCTTATTGTAGAGGTTTCAAGCACCTATCCACAAAAATGTGGAATTTTCACTTTTTTGCCAAAAGAAAGATCACGGGTGCGTGTTTATTTGTTTTTTTTTCCCCAGGGATGATCGTATTGACCCAATGGTCCTAGAATATTGTAGGAGGGCTCATTGAAATGGAAATTAAAAGTTCTAGTGGCGTTTTTAAGTGACCAAAAAAAATGGAGGGCAACTAGGCCCCCTCCCACGCTCATTTTTTTTCTCAAAGTCACCCAATTAAAATTTTGAGATAGCCATTTTGTTCAGCATAGTCGAAAATCTAATAAATATGGCTTTTACGATGACTTAATCCCTCACCGTCCCCAGGGGACGGGCTGCAAGTTATGAAATTTGCCCATTGCTTACATATCGTTGTGGTTATTGGGAAGTATACATACATTTTCAGGAATGCTTTTTTTCTGGTGGGGGGGGGGGCTGTAGGCAGGGCTTACTCGGGAGAATCTTTCCGTGGAGGATGTTTCTTTGGGGCAAGGGACATTTCTATGAAGGGGACGCCAGATTTCCAAGCATTATTTAAAACACGATCAGAAATTAAATTAAAAAAAACCAGTTTTTTCAACTGAAAGTAAGAACCAACATTAGAACTTAAAATGAACATAAATTATTACGTATATGAGGGGGTTCTCCCCCAAGTCAATAACTCGCTCTTTACGCTACAGTTTTTTTAGCGCTTTCAAAATAGCTATCTATTCTCATTAAACGGCCTTTGTGATTCAGGGGTTTGTGAATTAAATTTTTGTTAAACTTTTAACGTATAGAGCGTGGTATTGACTAAGGGGAGAGCCCAATAATATACTTAATAAAATATACGTATTAAAAAAAAAATAATGAAAAAAACAAGCGAAACGGCTCAATAGTAATAAAAACTTTTAAAAACGGAACTTTGATGTCAATAAATGCAGAAAAAGAATAGACTTATAATGCTGATTCTAAATATATGAATTTTATTAAGTTTAGTATTACTCATCAAAGGCTACGAGCCTGAGAAAATTTACCTGATTTTTTACGGAGGGGGGAAATATCTCCTAAAAGTTAAAGCAATTTATTGAGAATCAAACAGCTAGATTTAGCGAAGCATAAAAATATAGAACAGATGTTTCAAACTCATATCTGCAAAAATCTGCCATTGTGTATTTTTTGCCAGAAGAAAAATATACGAATATAGAAGTTCGTTACGTAAGTTAATTTGTAAATTACGTCAGAACCAAATTTAGAGACAGCCATTTAGCGAAAGAAAAGTAAATTTTTTTGAAAATTTTGTTTATTTATTCAATGCCGGCGAGCCAAAATAAAAGCTGCATTAACTAAAAAATCATCAGAAATTAAATAAAAAAAACAAGTTTTTTAAACTGAAAGTAAGGAGCGACATTAAAACTTAAAACGAACAGAAATTATTCCGTATATGAAAGGGGCTGTGCCCTCCTCAACGCCTCGCTCTTTACGCTAAAGTTTTTATTGTTTAAAAAAAGAGTTGTGAGAAAGTTAAACTTTAGCGTGAAGAGCGAGGCGTTGAAGAGGGCACAACCCCTTTCATATACGGAATAATTTCTGTTCGTTTTAAGTTTTAATGTCGCTCCTTACTTTCAGTTTAAAAAACTTGTTTTTTTTATTTAATTTATGTAAGGTACAGTATAGGATACGCAAAGAACTTGATTAATTGTACGACTAGGAAAGGGAATGGGTTTATAATAAAGGGAATAACGGAATAAGTGAAATTGTTGATTCCTGATAACTTTTGATTTGAAATTTCAGAGCCCTTGTGGATGGCCAACTCATTAAGCGAAGCTCAGGCAAATCGTCTTATAAACAATAATCCAGAAGAGCTCACTGCACACTCAAAAACATTCCTTACGCGTGTTTTCCCGAATGGAAGTCGTGTTGACTCGTCAAATTTCAATCCACAAGATTTCTGGAACTGTGGAATCCAAATGGGTAATCCTTTTTCTATTTTCCAATGTTCTAATAGGCTAAGGGTTATAGTAGGAAGGTCTGAAGTTTTAGGTGAGAGAGTTACAGGCGTGGAGTAAAATAGTAGGGTACTTGGTGTTGTACTTACTATATAAAACTATGGTTTCTCCTCACCGACTCTTCAGAACAAACTCGGGAAGGCTCCTATAGTGTCAGATATTCAGTACAGGTACTTATGTAGGAATTTATATGGGGAGGGGGTTGCTGTACACTGTCTTTAAGTAAATCAAAAATAAAAGTAGATTTTAAGCCAAATATTTGAAATTATTGGAAAAAGTATTGATGTTTAAATGCTGAGGGGGTGGGGCGTGGCCTGCCCCCCCCCCCCCAAATAAAAATCTAGTAATTTTTTATGACTTTGCTTGTAATTTCTAAAAAAAAAAAAAAATTTTTATTTTAATAATTTGCTCCTCCCCCAAATAAATCTCTGCACGAGCACCCTATGTAAATTACTAGTGGGAACTTTCAGAACATGATGAAGAAAAACTTACCAACGTATTTCTAGTAATCATAAGACAGCACTAACACTGTTTAAGAGTCCTTACCTCCCAAAGAAAGACTCACCGTCAGGAGCAGTTGGACACCCTCCTGGTGTGGGAAGAAGCGTGGTCTATGAATTTTACCGAAACTCTCTGAAATTTTACGATACTTTCCCTATATGTTACCCAAAATATCAAGATTTAAGTTTCTTAGAAGAAGCTTAAATCTTGGAAGGATTTCTGGATTCACGCTTCTGAGTGCTTGATTGGCAAACTTTTGTTTTAGTGGAGAATAAATTACGTTCCCTCCAGTGTAGTATATGCTACAGTGTACTCATTCGTTATTTTGTATTTTAGCGGAGAATACCATACACTCGCCACTATTTCAATATTCTAATATAAGAGCGGTGAGTTTACTACGCAGAAACTCTCAAGATCTAGAGTACAAAAGTAGCAGCTTTCTTCTTGATTAGGTTTGATATAACGTTTATTAAAATAATTTTGAACTGTATCTTCTTAAATTTTTAAAGATCTTCTAAAAGTCATGGTGTCAAAAAAAGTTGAAGTAATATTCATCTGAAACACCATAAAAGGGACAATTCGCTAAAAATGAAATAGCTTACTGGTTTGTAAACTGTTCATTTGAAACCCCATCTGTCTTACTAGCCCCCCTTACGAAGGGAACAAACATAGAATTTCTCCTGACCATAAATTTGATAAAAATAATGTTTTCACTGTTTCTAGTGAATACTATTTTATTGATTAAAATATTTGGGGCAACGTTTTCCCTAAAATAATGCGAATTTGTAGCTACCTGTGAACATCATTTACTATAAACACACAAACGCACAATTTTGAATTTAAAGAGAGTATAATTTCTCCGGGAACTTTCAAACGTTCCTCTCCCATTGAAAATTTCTGCAAGCTTACTGTCCTTTATTGCAATTTCGGGTGGGGGGGGGGCCTTTGCTTTTATCTCCCTAGGTCTCCTATCTTTCAGTTAACAACGTTGGCCAAACACATGAACAAAACTTTGTCATAAGGATAGCAGAAAAGATGTAGAGGCCAGAGTCTGGCTAGTTTTAATATTTCATTCTTCCATTGTAGAAGTTCATTTCTTAAAATTTTGGTGACTCCTGGTTAACGGTGAAACCTGAAAACAAAATTAATTCAATATATATCTTTTTCCTATCTCTATGAATTCTGCTTTACCATGTTTACACTGTGGGTATCATTTGTATAAATATTTCATGTACACAGGGCTTTTATTGACCTGAGTGAGTCTTGCGAATTAAAACTAGGCTAAAACAAAGTTTGTTTATAAATTCCAGTTTGGAAACAACGTTGTTGTTTGTAGTCCTTAACTTGTAGCTGTGCAAGAGCCTTGTTATTGCACTTCGTTTTAGGTGTAAACTCTCTCTGAGTCATCAAAGAACTTCGTTCACGCTGCTTTCAAAAGTCTTGTTTTCAAAGTCAATTTAGTAGTCGTATTAGAAGTTGAATAAATATTTACCTGAAAGAATGTTTTGATGTCTGGCATTTCTTTTTTTGCCGAAACCCCCCTTTTGCTTCCATCATGTATAAATATTTTCAACTGCGTTTACGGAATTCCTGTTATGCTTAGGATTTGAAGGTGTTACTATGCTAGAATTGGCGAAGGATATTCACAATGTTAGTCAGTAAGACCTTGAACTTCAGAAATATAAAATCTCAAAATGCACCCGAAAAGTGGCCATGCCTATAATTTCCAAGGACATCGAGGTGTTATTGGAAAGAGGCAAAGGAGTTACTATTCCTTCTGAAAATTGACGTAGGAGGCTTTGTCGACAAGTATTTAAGGTTTTATTTCAGAGTGATGAAACCAAATGAGAAGTAGCAATGGAAGGTATGCAGGATTCAAGATGCTATCAATGGAAATAAAATTACATTGTCAAGCTCTAATCCCTTCCCCCACCATCCCCCAAACAAAAGCTTTTTAAAAATTAAACAATTACAATCTCCTTCCTGAATTATAACCATGCGTTGGTACGGTAACAACTGTCGCACTGCAAAATATTCATTTAAATTTAGATATCTTTTGATAAGTTTGGCCTAAGTCCCACAATGAGGTAAATCTGGCTTGGAAGTGCTTTATGCTTTTCTGTAACTATAATACAGTATATAATGTACTCGATTCTTAGCACTTTCATACCCTAGCTAACCTGAAAACATTCTTGAAAAACCATTAGTACTTGTATTTCTTTCTCAGGGGCTACATTACTTACCATAATAATCACAAAATAATTATATACTCACTTTCTAAAATATTATATATCATATTGCTCGATATTTTCTGGCAATAGATTTTTCTTGTCTCCTACCATCCCTTTAAATATACAAGACAAATTTTATTTGTCCATATAAGGGATTAACAAATACTATCAGCTTAAATGTTTATGAAGCAGTTGGACATTCTCCCAAGGGAATTGATAGATTTAAAGTCAAAATAAATATTTTTTTTAGAAAGCCATGGAAACAATGACTTTTCTTAGTTTTTATTAAAGAAATTAGATGTTTTTGATAAAGACCCTATTGAGGGGGAAGAAGCACTTACTAGAATTAGCGTTTGTATATAAAAAAAATTCGGATATTCATTATACATGTGAATTTTACGACCATGTGCGTATCCAATGAAAGCTTGGAGCCTACCAACATCCTGAAGTCTTAAGATTTGTATATAATTTTATTTGGTGATCACATGTTGGACCTATTATTTGCTGCGTTGACAAAATATGGCTCCAATTTCTTCGAAATTTACCCCTCTCTCTCATAATCTTGAATCGTACTTATTCATAACGTTTTGAAAAAAAAACGAAAAAATGATTCATTTCGATTTATTATTTTTTTTAGAAATTATGAATACAGAAGTTGAAAGGTTACAAAGACGTTGTCATGTAGCAGACGAATTGATATTTTTCTACACTAGATATTGTCCATGATATTTTTCATCACATAGGCCATTGTTTACAAAAAGAACAACATAAAATCATGAATTAACAAATAAAATTATGAAAATGATGTAAAAGCGTTGATTTTAGTAGAGTTGATTTCTTAGCGTCATATGACTTGTTCCATGTTCATCTTTTTCTTGTCTCCCATTGTTGAGAAAATCTTCACAATTACTGTTTAAAAATTGGATACAGTTAGATTTAGTGTTTTGCATTTCACCAGATCTTATTTATAATGTTTAACGAAATTACCTTGTTAAAACTATTAACAACTCATTATAGCAGCCTGTCAATTGAGGCCATGACAGCTGCGCACACCTCTCACCCAACCCAATCTGCCCAAAGCCTTAATTTTACTCTCACCCATGACGTTTCAATTACCTTTAATTTTTGTTTCATGGGCTCTTCCTACCACAATTGGGGATTGACATACTTTTCCGTTGTCTTCGTATGGATGGCCTAAAAGCACGCTATTTGGTCATATATCATTCCTCCAGCTTTAAAAAATGACCTAGTCTGCTTCCTTTCTTTCGTGATAGCCCTCAAAAGTGGGACGGAGTCACATTTAGTTACATTTTTGTACTTCATTGTAGTATGTACGGTCAGCCTAACGAGTGCCTAAACTCCTCAGGAAACTATCCTCGTGAACTCTCTAAAGCTCCGGGGGAAACCATCTAGTACATCTTCTTCAATCTTTCGAAGTGCTCACTTTTCAGAGCCATAAGAACTTTACTAAGGTCCTTACCGTGGGATCCACCAATCGCAGTTCAAAGAATGATCTTCCTATTATTTCAAGTTTCTGTTAACTACAGGAAATTACCCTGCGCTTTGGCTATTCTACTTTCCACAGCTTCGCAACATCCACCTTCCTTACCAATAATACTACTCAAGTAAGTGAAGGTATTTACTTTATCGATTATCTCTTACCTATTATCACCTCTTCATCCTTATTAAACTCCAAGTCAAAGCAGCTTAGTATCCTTAAATTCCACTTTCAAATCTATTCTCATACACTGAGTCCTCATAATATCCAAATGTACTGTCATATCGCTAATGCTTTTATCTAAGAAACTCAAAATCATCTACATAGTCCAAGCATAGGTAAAGTTTACCTTCTCAATTGACGCTATGTTCTCCATAAATCTTTTCTGTGTTCCTTCGTACAAAGTCCATGAAAATAGCCTATATAATACAGAATAAGACACAACCCTGCTTAACCGCTTATTGGATGAGTTCTATTCCGAAAAATTCCACTACCTTCAAGGGCTCCAGGTGCAACCATTCTGATACGATTAGCCGTGAGTGTAACCATGTGGGTATTATTGCCCACGATGACAGTCATCTGGGAGCCATTATATAAGCATTAAAAAAGTTGATTGTAGCGATTGAAGTCAGAACAATTGCAATTGTAGCAGTACTACTTACTTTTACCTGAGTTAAGCCAAGAGCTAGATGGCAGCTTTCCCTGGTGTGAAGACGGGGTGAACAGTAGAATTCCATTGGAAGTGGAAATTCGCTATTGGAATGATTACTCCTTGCCAGCCTTCGTCCTATGGGTGAATACACCAGTGAAAACTTCCAATTTGCTCCATGTCTGCTTTGACAGTTCGTTCTCCTGTTAATTTGTCCATCTCGGCATTCTACCAGTCAGGAAGGTGCTTGCAAAGGAGTACCTTTTTGCAAGGTTTGCCAACTACCCCTTGCAGAGGTAGTTGGTGGTAGGCGGAGTAAGTGGCCGTATTATCTTAGAGAACGAGCTTCTACTTGGGTGGAGAGATTAGCTAACTTGAAGGTGCTCAGGATCTCAGTATTTCAGATCTTGTCATACAATTTGAAGCCTTCAACTCGACGCAGGTGTGTAGTTTGCATGGCATCAACCTTTCTTAGCTGTGTCTGGGTTATCGGCCACGTCTCAGAAGAGTACAGCTTGATGCTTGAGACTGTGGCGTTGAAGATACGGGATTTTGTAAGGCGACTAATTTGCGGTTTGTGGAAGACTGCTCTCAGAAGCCGTCCGGATACAGAGTTTGCCTTGGCTGATCTGGCTAAGATTTCAGCGTCAAATTGTGGCATTGGATGATATAATTGATCCGAGATAAGTGAACTGCCTTACCACGTCAACAGCTTGGCCGTTGATCGCAACAGTTAAGGGTGATACCGATGCGGTCTTTTCTATGGGCATGATTTTCGTTTTCTTCCAGTTGATTTGCAGCCCAACTCCGGAGGCAGTGGAAGAGAGTGTCTCGAGTGCAGGCTTAAGTTGATCGAGATTTTCGCTAAAGACCGCTACATTGTCGGCAAAGTTAATATCAGCCAAAGTTTTTCCGGCGGAACGAACTCAATTAAAGCTATGTAAGCTTTCTTATTGAATTCCAGTGTCTTCCCAACGATCATTCTGACCGTATGAATATGTTCAGTTGTTGATCTTCCTGGCATGAATCCGACTTGTTAGGGGCGGCGCAAAGCATGTAGGAAACTTATTGCACCTTCCAACAGGAGCATTGCAAACAGCTTTCCAGGAACAGAGAGTAGGGTGATACCACGGTGGTTGCTGCAATCCGTCTTGCTGCCCCTGCGCTTAAACACTGACACGATGATTCCCTTCTTCCAGTCTTACGGTATAACTTCAGTGCGCCAGATTACGCTGAACGCCATCTGTAATCAAAGTATCATTGCAGAGCCGCCCGTAGAAAGCTGCGGAGAGAGTCTCCCTAATTTTGCTAAAAATAGTTGCGACTAACCCAATTCTCTTTGGATCACTTGAGTTGTACTTAATGAAACAGTGTCTGGAGTAAATCAGAAGCTGGGTCATAGAACTAAGCGTAGGACACTAAAAACCACAGTAACCACAGTTGTGATATTCAGTTCTGAAACGGTCGGTGCTTGGGAAAATTGCAGAAGTTAGATTGAAAGGTATTGACTAGGAATAATTGTTGGTACTCGTCCGAGTGACTCTCATGAAACTTGCATCTGTGTGAAAAAATGAGACAATTTATTGGGTGGTTGAACGCAACTATTCTGACAGTACAAAAACAGAAAATTAATCAAGGCCAAGTAAAACAAATGAGACAATACAAAACAAATATAACAAAAACAATAAAAAAAAATGAGACAATTTATTGGGTGGTTGGAAACAACTATTCTGACAGTACAAAAGCAGAAAATAAATCAAGGCCAAGTAAAACAAATGAGACAATACAAAACAAATATAATAAAAACAATAAAACAAAAATGAAACAATTTATTGGGTGGTTGAAAGCAACTATTCTGACAATACAAAAACAGAAAATAAATCAGGGCCAAGTAAATCAAAATAAAGCCTCAATGTCCCAACTCTCACATACTGAATCCTAAGAAGGTGTATCTACTAGCAATAGGAAAATAAACAAGATATGGATTCTACTGAGAAGTGAGTTACAAAATTACGGTAAAACCAACGAAACACTGATCTTATATTTATTTCTACAGTACGTATTTCTATTCCATAGTAAAGTATAGTGTAGAAATCTTGTTTCTACAAAGCATTTTACTTTTATCCCCAAAAATTGTTTTTAGCTACAAAAGAATTGTAAATGTTGGCCTATTTTTTTCAATTTTATCAATAAAGAGGGGAAATAGTATTTAAAAGTTTAATATAAGCAGGCTTTAAAAGCGGAATGCAAAACTTTAGAACATCTAACTGCTCAAAAATCACTATTAAGTAAAGAAATTAGCTAACTTAGTTTTCATAATTTTTATTTAAATTTTTTAAATCTTGGAGTTAAATGATTCCAAATTTTTTCCAACAGTATTTTGTCTTTGGGAAAAATTCGCTAAAATTTTTTAGATACTGTATTGTGGCGATTCATGGGAAAAGATTTGCTAACAAAAACGATTTCAAACAACTTTATTATGACGATGCCACGAGAGGCTCGGTGAAAGGCCACTAGGGGCTCACAAGGGAATGCCAAAGGAATACGAAGAAATAACATAAATCTGATTGGGAAATCACAGCAAACGTTAAACGTGAGTAGCAACGTAAAATCGTTTCTTAGGATCTGATTGATTTCCGATTTGTTTGCCGAAAGAAAATAAATTACATTTTTCTATATTTCCCGTTTAAAATTGGTTTTAGTGGCTCTTCATTTTCAAACACCGGGAACAAACATGGATCTCTATGACGGTAGGTTTAGACAAAATGGTGGCTGTGGATACGTCTTGAAGCCTTCAGTAATGCGGGACAATATACCAATCTTTCCAGCTGTCAGTAAGGACGTTGTACCTGGTGTAGCTCCTCAAGTGCTGAGATTAAAGGTAGGTTGAGCTTTAATCTCTTTCTCTCTTTTTAAGATATTATCTCTTTTAATTATCATTTTATTTTATTAGGAGATGGCTCTTATCCCCTTATTCTTTTTTTTTATAAGATATTATCTAGCAAATTTAAATTTCAATCTCTTTAAATGAATAAGTTGTTTTCAGCTGTTCGTTTGGGGTCTATCCAATAACAATTCGTTCCGACATTTTTTTTTTTTTTTTTTTTTTTTTTTTTTTTTTTTTTTTTTTTTTTACAGAGAGTGTGATTTAAATTCGGTTGGGCAATTTGAATTTTTTTTTGGAAACTCATAAGCTTATATATTACTTTGAAGTAAATATCGATTATGAAAGAAGTCTTCCTCCACAAATTTTTTTTAAACTGAAAGTAAGGAGTGACACTAAAATTTAAAACGAACAGAAATTATTTCGTATATGAAAGGGGCTGTCCCCTCCTCAACGCCTCGCTCTTTACGCTAAGGTTTTTTATTGTTTTAAAAATAGAGTTGTGAGAAGGAATCAAACTTTAGCGTAAAGAGCGAGGCGTTGAGGAGGGGACAGCCCCTTCATATACTGAATAACTTCTGTTCGTTTTAAGTTTTAATGTCGCTCCTTACTTTCAGTTAAAAAAAAGTTATTTTTTTATTTAATATCTGAACGTTTTTAAATTAATGCAGGTTTTGATTTTGGCTCACCGTGCATGAACAATTAAAACGAAATTTGCATATTAATTTTACTTTTTTTGGCTAAATGGTTTTCTCAAAAGTTGTTTAATTTTATCTAAGAACGTTTTTATTAGTAATAAATATACGTAACTTACGAATTAACTTATGTAACGAACTTTTATATTCGTAAATATTTATTACGTATATTAAGGGGGTTCGCTCCCCTAGTCAATACCTAACTCTTTACGCTAAAGTTCGAATTTCTTTTTCCAATTCTTTAAGAATGACCCCTTAATCACAAAGGCCGTTAATTAGAATAAATAGCTCTTATGAAAGTACTGCACACTTTAGCGTAAAGAGCGAGGTATTGACTAGGGAGTGAACCCAATAATATACGTAATAGTTATTGTTCGTTTTAAGTTTTGATGTTGAAAAGTTTTCAGTTAAAAACTTGTTTTTTATTTAATTTCTGATCGTTTTTTAAATAATGCTAGGAAATCCGGCGCCCCCTTCATAGCTGTGTTCCTTCCCCCGTGAAAACTTCCTCCATGAAAAAATCCTCCCAAATAACCCCCGATCCACACACCCCCCTAAATACCAGAAAACATTCCCCGTAAAGCGTCTGTATACTTCCCAAATAAAGGAGCCCTCCTGCGATATTCTAGGATCACTGGGTCGATAAGATCACCCCTGGTGAAAAAAAATCAAATAAAAAAAAATAAACACGCGTCCGTGATCTTTCTTCTGACGAAAAATACAAAATTCCACATTTTTACAAATAGAAGCTTGAAACCTCTACAGTAGGGTTTACTGATATGCTGAATCTGACGCTGTGATTTTCATTAAAGTTCTATTAGTTTCCCTCCTTTTTTCGAAAATAAGCCAAATTGTCTCAGGCGCGTAACCTTTGATGGTTTTGAACTAAACTTGATGAAACTTATATATTTGAAGTCAGCATAAAAATCTGATTCTTTTGATGTATCTATTGGTATCAAAATTCCTTCTTTTTAGAGTTACGGTTACTATTTAGCCGAGTCGATCCTTACTTACAGTTCGTTACCACGAACTGTTTGATATTGGCAATATGTTCATACAGATGAAACTAGATTTACGCTTCCTGGGAAATTTAAAGCAGTGTAGCAATATTTTGGCTGTGGAAATACGAAATGCGGGAAGTGACAGTTTCAAAAATGTCCAGGAGAAGAAAAAAACTTTTTCGGAAATATACCTCCATGTCTCTTTCGAGCTCTAATCGTGCCTTTCTGGCCATCTTATGGTGGGACTTATGGGACAATCTTCGTGGCTTTTGCAGAGTCATGCATTTTAAGCTTTTTGGTGGACAAAACTGGTTAAAATTTGGCTATAGCGCCGAGGGTATGCGGTCAGGATACGAGAACGAAAGGGGTGTGTGCATTCTGGCTAAACCAATCGATCGGGCGTGCCTGATTTTAGTAAAATGGACGTATAACTCATTTTTTACTGATATGTCACATAACACATTTTGTCCCTCCACAACTGCAAAGTTCTTATGCTCAAATTCTAAAATATATCTAAGCTAATGCTGTGCTATTCAGCCCCCCAAAATAGAACCTAGGCCAATCTATGTTGTCATTTACAAAAAAATACTCCAGAGAGGGGTCCAGGGCTTAAAAACTCAAAAACTATTCTAACTCTCATATACTAAACAATTTTTTTTATCCTCCTTTGAGAGAAAATGGTTCTTAGAAGATTTCCAGCGGAATGCTCTCTTTACATTTCTTTATGTTTGCAGCTATTACATTGTTACGACAAGCACTGAGTGCTTACAGTTTTTGGTGAAAATAAACAAATAAATTAAATATGTGGACGAAAGACAATCCCAAGTTCAACTTAAATTACAAATAAGTTATAACAAGAAAAGAGAATATACGTATTATCATGAATTTCTTAGATTTCCTCAGATGGAGGGTGACTTTTTCCTAATGCCGTATCCATGATTTTTTTTCTGAGAGAGTGTTACTAATTTTTTTTTTTTTGCGGGGGGGGATTACGCAAAAACACCTAGAAAAACGCAAACAAAATTTGTTTATGTCCATTTTTGTTACGTTTTTACGACCCGGACAAACATTTCAAAACAGTTCAAACCCCCTACCCCTCCCCCTGGATACGGCCTTGCTTTTTCCGAAACTCCAAAGAAAAAAAATGCTAAAAATTAGAAACTTAAGCATGATCTTGCGATTAAAACTAGAAAAATGAATATTCGTTTATTTTCAGTTAATTTTAATGATTCCAATATCAGAGATGAGCGAGATAAAAAGTTTAAACTAGTCAAAATAGCCTTGAATAAAAGAAGATTTAACATCGCGTTTCCATATCCATTGATCAGAATTCCATTTAGAAATTAGCGTAAAATTTATAATTTTGTCTTTATTAATTCTTCCCCAACTCCGGTTTGCATGAATTTGGCTTATAATGGGGAAAATGTCGTTGTTTGCCCGGGGATCCCTAGTTCTGATACCTACTAATGTAGGCACAGATATTTGAAAGTGAAGTAGATTTATTACCGTCTTCTATTTTTATCTAAAAAATCTCTCTTAAGTCCCTCCGTCTTAAGATTATCTTTATAACTTTTGTTCCTAAGACGGAATAAATGCGGAAGATGCGATCATATGGGCACTTAAGTTTCTATAATGACTAAAGAAGCGTAATAGAACATTATTTTTTCTTTTAGAGGGCAAAGCAGTACGAAAGATTTCTTAATTGGAAATAGAAAATTGAGACTATGTTTCTTATTAAAGATGAAAGACAGTGTCTTTTTGTTTTGTGTTTTTATCCAAGAAACTAAAAATTTAAAGGGCCAAGCGAAGTGAATAATTACTATTGAGTTTACTCCTGGGCAACACGGCCTGTGGAGAAATGGGAACAGAAATTAACCTTATCCGAAGGGGATAGATCCTGATGACAACAAATTTGTTCTTAATGGTTCATTAGCTTCAAACTAATTGAGAGCTTAGAGAAGGTAAAGCAAAAAAGAAGAAGTTCCTTTGTCGTAATTGTCGGCGCTGAGTTGGGCTGAGCCGCGTGTTCCTTATCTCCAGTGCAAGCACAAGTGATGCAATAGTGATGCCATGAAACAGAAAAATTAATCTTAAAGAACTAAGATTTGTCCAGAATCGTCTAATAGATCATTAGATCGTATTGTATAAGGTTGATTTTATTTAATTATCTGATTCCCCCTGAAGCTGAAGTGTCATTTGAACTTTCCTGTGTACAATATATCTTGAACAGCTTCTGTTTTGTTATAATGTTCAAAGAATAAAGTAGTACTTATAGCTCCAGGACAATTATTTTTCGATGTCAGTATTTTCGTAAAAATCACTCTGGTTTTATTTGTCTTACAAGCGTAAGTAAAATTTATAAATGTTGTTTTCTTTTTAAATACATATCTTTGAAAAGTATAGAAAATAAATCGAAGGATTAATTCACTGGTCCATCAGTCCAAAGAATTAATAATTTAGTTGTAAATAAATCTATTTTTCTCAAATTCAGCGAAACTCAAGAGAAATGAAACCTATTTAAGATAACTATTTTTTTTCGATAAAGGTCAAATGACTCTCATGCTTTTCAGGGGCGTGGCGAAGGGGCAGCAACACCAATTCTATTTATGGTAATTTTGATAGTAATTCATTTTGATTGCAATTCATGTTTGTTTCAAGATTGACATCTTACATGCATAAGCTAAATTCTGCTCATTTTAAGCTTTACGTGCTTTCAAAGATAAACCTGTTTTTGTAAGCCAAATTCTAGTTGTCTTAGAACAACCGAAAAACTATCTATGTACCGTGGTAGTTTCAGAGGTCATATTTTCACGCGATGAGGTATTCGTCTTCAAATGTATATGCAGCGAATGCATAATAATCCGTTATTATTAGCTCATTATACAGTTTTGTATAGTTGCGCCCCAACTATCAGGGGGAGCTAGTTGCATCTTTCCTGAGGAGAGAAGGGAGAACTCCTGAAGTCTCAAAACTTGTATTTTTAGATCCATTTTTCACACTTGCTTTGAGAGCTCAGAGCAATACCAAAGAGGATTTTGCTCCCAGACTGCTGTTGATTCGGATAGTTAGGCTATATCTTGGACAAGCGTGCAATATAGATGCTTAGGGGTGAAAGTGTAAATATCATGCATGAAAGAGTAGTTCTTTAGGGAAAACTGTAATTTTAAAAATTTACAAATTTAAACTGAAGCGCAGGGAACGGAGGGGGTTGACACTTGAGGGGATGGCAGCTTCCTCACATTTGCGATAAATTATAATATAATAATATAAGCGAACTCAAATCAAACAAAATAAATTTTTGTATTTAAAGTAAAGAGTGACGTTAATACTTAAAACGGAAAGAACTTACAATAAATATAAGGGGACTGCCTGCCCCCCTTTTCAGCCACCACTCTTGATGCTGAATTTTGAATTTTTTTAATTCCATTAATTCAAGAATAAATTTTGTAACAAGAACGATATGACAGAGAAAATAATGGTTAATCAAAATGCTTCAAGAATGATAGGTCTTATTTAGTTAAATTTGCTTCGAAGATTAACATTTTCTATTCAAACGTTTGTAAGCGTGTCATCTATGGGACCATTTTTCAATAACAACTGAAAAATCAATACAACTAGCAAAGAAGAGGAAGAAACAGAAACGAGAGCTTTTTTTCGTATTTTCAATTTTCATTTAAAGTTAAAAAGGGGATCAGAAAATGGAGGTGAAAAATCTGATTTTGTTTTTATAGTGCTTGTTCAGTGCCGTAATACTAATCGCTCTTCAATACTTCAATATGGATTGATTTTATCCTCTTAGAAGCATCGGAAGTTTTGACACAAGAATGTAAAGTTACTTTCCTTATACGCTTGCCCTTTCCCAGATCTTCAGCACTATCAGAACTCCCAGCACATTGACATAGCCAATGAAAGGGTTTAAAAAAAGGAAACGCAAATATTTCGGCATAGATCTCTACTGTACCGTCTCTTCAATACAAAAACAGAGAGAAAAAATAGATAAGAGTCCACGCGACAAGATAAACCTAAAAAACAGAAGACGAAAAATAAAGAATAGCATCCTCACGCAACCGGTAAAAATGTGATGAAATAATCTGAACTTTTAATGGCGGACCAATTTTTCATGAATTGATTTTGTATAGGCTCTTTTTTAAATTAATCTTTTCAGGGATTTAAAGTCTTTGAATTTTCATTAGGTTGCGAAATAAAATGAATAGAAAGTTTGAGAAGTAGGTTTCTGAAGTAGGTCTAAAGTAGGTTTCCTCAGTATCAAACAGTTCGTGGTAACGAACTGTGATTAAGAAGCTACGCGGCTCAGTAGTGCCCGAAACTGTAAAAAAAAACGGAATTTTAATATAAGTGATTTCTGAGACCACAATGGCTAATCATGACGAAACAAAAAATAGCAACGAAGAGAGAAACAAGGACAATAACAGCCAGTGAAAAACAGAAGAAAAATTTATGCAAATATTATGGTTGAGACCACCCCTCAACCGTCCTAAGTCCAGAATAATTAAATAACAAAATGAAGATAAAAGTCCAAAAGACAATATAAAAACCAAACCTCAAGATAAACACTGGAACTAAAATAAGGACCCTTTTGAAGGAACGATGAAAGAGCGACCTATTTGTGGGTATTTGTTGATTCCAACTGTCTCCCAGAGAACTTGCGTGGAATCTTCAACGGGCGCATTAATAGAGGTGTTATCAAACATAACGAAGTGACACGGGTTGTCATAAACGTTAAAAGTCAAGGCCGAATCAAAATGACGCAACTACATGGCTGTCAGGCTAAAATTCATGTTCCGATGTCTTTTCTATTAATATTTGTTGGGTTTGGTTTTGGATGTATAAGGTAAATTGGCAAAGTTTTTCTTATCATTCTCTTTAAAAATATTTTCTGATGGATATTATGGGGTTAATATATCTTTTTTGCCTTTTCAAAATAATAGAGACAGAAAAAATAAAATATTATGTTGACTTGTAGCTTCTCTCTATTGTTCTTTTGCACTGAGGACGGCTGGATAGAGGTCTCGGGTGAACTATGCCTATCTCTTTTCTTTTGTCACTCGCTGCAAATCATTTCTTTTTTCTCTTTTTCTAACTTATTCTCTCGTTTGGCACAAAACTATCTAGGAAATGTTTGTTTTTTCACTATGCCATGGCAATAAACAGACCAATCCCAATGTTTGATACTCCATCCATCTTGGTCAAGACGGTTGTACATTAACTAAAGAAAACGTCTAGGTTATACCCTCTTAGGAAGTAAAATTTAATATAAACTGAATTGGCTGTAGTACCTGTCTTTGAAGCACAGAATACACTTCTTTTTTTATTTCTTTGAAAACCCATCATACAAAAACAAGAAGACGGAATAATAATAATAAAAAAAAAAATAAAACATTAAAGACCGAAATTAAGCACTTCAAAATACATCACAGCTGCAACAGAATACTGTCTCAGCACCGATGTTCAAAGATGGTTCAGTTTTGATAAATGGGAATTATACACATAAACTTGCTCCTCCATGGCAGTAATGTGGTTAACAAAGCTAAATTTTCTTACAAGATGTGAATTGCGGGTCCATGTGGGGAAATGTAAAAAATATACATTTTATACGTTCGAAACCAGGACTCTCTTCATTAACTAAAAATCAGCTTGGTTGATTCTTAGGATTGTTGTTTATTAAATTTATAAAGACTGCTCGTATGACAGGATGTAGGCTCTCTTTCTAATTGTTACCGAGAAGTTAAATAATGTTAAAATAAATTTAGTGTATAAATTCAGTATATATATAATATGTATATATATATATATATACCAGTCCTGGTTGAACTTCGTTGAAGTAAGGATACTGGGGCTGTTTTAAAGGCTTTTTAAAAGCGTTTTTTAAAAAGCATTTTTAGTTTTAAACTTCGTATTTTAATGTAAGTTTGTTTTTATATATATATTTTCTTTAATGCTGTGCTGAAGACGGCCCTTGGACATAGGGCCGAAATATTCACCGATTTAAATTGCACTGTCTTGGAAAAAAAAATTCCCTATTGTTTTTAAGTTGTGTTTGTTTGATATATATTTATATTTTATAATATATTTCTAATTTAATGGTATTAGTTAGTTGTATCTTGCGTATCTATAATTGGTCACCAAGAGGAAATGCAAGTCTTCAAAAAGTACATAATTAAATAAAAACAAAACAAAAAGTGAAGTCAACCGAGCTGACTTAGGAAAAGCGAAACGACCTTGATTTTAGTAGCATCTTAAAATATGGTACGAATATCCTAAATATATGAGCACTGGTATACCCTGTTTTACATAAGGGTTTAGTGTTAGTGTATAATACCCCAATTTGAACTATTTGTCTAGTCTCCTGTATCCCATATTCATTCATGTTTCAGATCCCAATTTTAGATCTGGAAGGATCTGACTCATATATTAAAATAAAAAATTGATTGAGAACTCTTTGATCTAAAATTTTGTAACTGCAAATCTTCCCTTTGCCTTGACTATCAATCTTCTGTTCCACAGCTATACATAAAAATATTGAATTTAATGTATGACTATTTACGGTTCCAATCTGTACACCTTACTGTATTTTAGATAATAAGTGGCCAGCATCTACCACGACCAAGGGGAGCTTCACCAAAAGCTAGTGTAGTTGATCCATATGTTCTTGTGCAAATATTTGGAATCCCTGCTGACTGTCAAGGTAATATTATATTAGAAAAACGGGTAGATCCTCATGGCTGTAATTCAAACAATGTCTTATATTTCATTACTTTTGTGCTGTGGCATTCTTCATATAACTGGACATTATCTGCAAGAAAGGTGCTTTGAGACTTCCAGATAGCATGCCTGTCTGTAGCTAACAAAACAAAGAAAAGAAAATTAAAATGTGTGCAACAATAAAACGTTGCTAAGCTTAAAATGAGATTAAATTATTCTGATCATCAAGTTGAGCCTGATTAGCTCCTCCTGTAACTTCAGATGCACACGTGGTTTCAATGAAGAGCCTCCAGTATTCTTTACATACATTACTCGAATACACATTAGCTTACTTTAAAAAGAAAAGCAACTGTACTTTCTCCATTAACACAATTATACACTTTGCAATATAGTCAAGCAACATATTCTTTTTAACGTTTGAAGAGATCTTAAACATAAATACATAATATAAAATACTGTTTCTCAATTTGGGGTTGCAGTCAGTCAGAAAAATGTTGATACTTATCAACCAAAAATACTTATTTTAAAATTAATATTCCCATAAAAGATAATAAATTCCAATTTATATTTATAATAATTCAATAGTTAATATTCCAATAAATCCATGTATGTAGTCGACAAGCGGACGATTCCACAATGGAGCCATACGTCCCACCCTCCGCTAAGCTTGATTAGTGTTGGACCAGGGGAGGAAGCTCTGGAAAAAGGTAATGCTTGTCTTGGCGAGCACATGGCATTGAGACAATCTTATATAGATGAATAAACCGAAATCAGCTGATAGCTAATAAGATATTTTACCATTGATTTGCCTATTTATTGAAGGATTGAAAAGAGGTTGCATTTGGCTAATAAAACTTTCATGGTTTTTGCGCAGCAAAACATTAAAAAAATTATTTAATAGGTTTTAATCGAATGTCAACAGACATGTAAGCAGATAATATCAATAGATGTCACTAATAAAAAATTAATTAGCTAGTAACTAATAACTATTAATTCTAATAATTCTATTAGTGTGATCAATTGACGGTACCAAAGCCTTATCAGGCCATCAACAATATTAATTTCTTTCGTTTCTGTTGTAATTTAATCCAGAATAGACACACCTCTACTCTGTTCCTTCTTTTAAGGATTGAAGTATTCTAACAAAATAGGGACAAATTCCAGTTTATAGATTGTTTGTTGCCTTGATAAGCTGTAAAGTAAATGAAATCTGGATTTGCAGTCTAAATTAGGCCATGGGAACGCCTCTTAAATTACCCACCCTAAAGTGGTATACACACCTTCACCCTGACATAGGTGCGGTTTTTACTTATTTCATCTAGAATTGACATTGGGTTACTTTTAATATTTTTATTTTCTATTTCAAATGATGACAATCCGAGACTTGAGACTATGAGGGTAATCAGCGCTAAAGCTATTTTTCTTAGCTTTAAAGAGTTTAGGAGTCAATAAAGTCTTTCGATAAATTCAATAGCTTAACGAGCAATGAGTTTTAACATTAAGTAACATTAGTAAACATTAAGTAGTGTTTTTACACAAACAGGGGCTTTAATGTTTGTAAGAAACAAATTAATGAGCATGAACCGTATACAGAAACAACGGAAAATTGAACAATAATCAAATAAAGAAGATTTTCAAACTGATCAGGCAATTGTCAGCAAAAGACTTCAAGCTTACAAGAGGGCGTTCAATTTTCACAATTGTTTAAGAATTTGTTGAACCTCTTTGACGATAAAGTCATTTATCTGTAGCAAATTGTTTTGATATACTTATTTAAGACAGCATTCTTTCTTAAACATAAGCTCTATATCTTTCCAAGTCCGTTTGAATATCTATAATGATTCTCACTTAAATTAGAAAAGAAAGAGAAAGAATCAATGAAGTTTCTCCCTAGGAATGTAATGCACCATATGTGATATAAGAAAGATGTTAAGCTTATATGGAAAAGAAGAATAATATATAATTGGCTGGCTCATGGTATTTAAACTGAGCAATTCCCGAACATATAGGCTGACGTTCAGTGGCGTAGTTTCGTCAACATCCTGGGGGGAAGGGGGGCGAAATTGGAGCCAGTTTTCCCAAGTTTGACCGTGAAAATGAAAAATGAGCCATATAGTACCATAAAAGCAAATGTATACTAAAGAAAACTGATCGGGCTCTGTGGATGCTTGAACTATATAGGCCTATTTTAGTTTTGGAAAGATTTTCGAAGAATCTCAATTTCAGCTGGGGGTCAAACTGGGGTCTGGGGGGCAGTTCTCCCTGCCCTATAGCAAATTACGACCCTGCCAATGTTCCATGATTTTGAGCATTGTGTATGTCAAGGAATACTATGACAAACTCAATAAAGATAAATTAATAATAAACAAGCTTCTTTATCCTTAATTCATTATCTGATAAAGCAAGTGTGAATTATTCTTCATATTCGTATTTTTAATAAGGTAAATGTAATCTATGTTTTAATATATCTAAACTGGCATTAGATGCTTTATTTTGGAGAAGCCTTTGCAAGATATGATTCTAAATGAATTTTATTTTAGTAATCTTGAAAACAAATTTGATCTTAGGATTTTTTTGGAAAGACCGGATTCTACACACCACAATGACACGAGCCGTGAATTATACAGTACATAAGGATTTTCAAACTCATATTTGAAGGTGGAAGATCTTTAGCTATTACAGGTCTGTCTCTTGGATGCTCCAGAGAATTTTAAATTGGAAATTACTTATTGAAGATATTTTTGTTTTTTTTTGCACAAACACCAAAAAAGAAGCCTAAAAATAGGTAAAAATACGACTTCAATCGAAGTATAAACTACTACAAGAAAAAATCAGCGGTCTTGAAAATTGTTTTTATATCAACAACTTTATCATTTTTATACATATATATATAATTTCAGAATATCTTTTGTATTCAACTGTTCTTGTTCCATTATTAATACTCATTATTATTCGGCTTACAAACATGGTCACACGAAAAGGGGGCTACTTAGAAATTAGGGAGCACCGGAGTGTTGATCGAGGTTCAACAGAGGTTCCAAGATGCTCGCAATTAAACGTATTTCCTCGAGTTTTAGAGATTTTCCTCGAATAAAAGGCTTAAGCTCTAAGATTTTCAGGTCAATTTTTGTAATTAGTACTAAAAAAAATATGTAACAGGGCCAGAACATTCCCAGCTGTTGCCCCGAGAATGACAAGTTCTGTACGTTTATTGAATTCCACAAATCTGGAATGTGAACACTTTAAGACTGGACTGTCCAGCATAGTGAATAAATAGTAAAATGACAAATCTTTCAACAAAAGTTGAAAGATTCTTCAGCTTCGGACTCAACAAGTAATGTGATGGTTGGAAAATCGATGATTATTGTAAATACTTCCATGATTTTTTAGGTCAGTATGGTTTTAAAGATTCTGCCTATCCCCCCTAGTGTCATATTTTTTTCATTCACCAATAATGTTTGTTCACCAACATCTTTCATAAATTTTTTGTTGTAATGACAGTGCTACTGATAAAATAATCCTCAAACTTCAGAGGAAGGAAACAGGTATTCAAAGCCAAATACAAAAGCCAAGTGTTTAATAATAGATGAACACTTTCTTAATACTGCTTTCAAGGAAAACTGAGATGCAAATACACCCCCAACCTTCGCCAAATTCGATGTTACTGTTGTTTCGTCCCTTTTGTCCCGTCTACATGGTTTAATTTATAACTGATTGGTTCCAATCAAGGTTTTTTTCTATTTAAAATTACTCTGTGACTTTAGCAGTATCATTTTGAGAATATCTTAAATTAGATTTAACATTTAGAGGTCAAAACAAGGACTGTTACCAACGAAGGAGATAATCCAATCTTTGAAGAGACATTTGAATTTCAAATTAATTTGCCAGAAGTTGCCCTTATAAGATTCATAGTTCTAGATGATGACTTTATTGGAGACGACTTCATCGGCCAAAATACAATTCCTTTCGACTGCATGCAAACAGGTAAGCTATTAGCTATGAAAATCAATAAACGATCTTCTTTTCCTTTTAGGCTTAGCTGAAAGTTGGCAGAGTTCCGAAAATAGTTCTAAGGCCTTTGGAGAATTGACTCAAATTTATCTGATATTTTTTATTATTGAAGTTCTTTCCCTTCTTAAAAATCTTTGTTCGAATCCAGTTGACCGTTTTCCCCATAATAAAGATATTTCCGAAGCTTTATTTATTGCGTTATGATATTTTATTTGCTATTGCTATAAGTTTGTAAATTATATGAGTGGAAAACTTTGTCTTTGTCTATTAAAGTTCTCCCCCTTCTTAAAAATCTTTGTTCCAATCCAGTTGACGATTTTCCCTGTAATAAAGACATTTCCGAAGCTTTATTTATTGCGTTTTGAGATTTTATTTGCTATTGCTATGAATTTGTAAATTATATGAGTGGAAAACCTTGTCTTTAAAGGCCACTTCTTCTAGTTCAATCTCTCAGTAAGCCAGATATAGTGAAGGAAAAAAATTATTTTTAAAATAGACTTCGTCTATATATAAATGAAAAAATATATATAATAATAATAGAAAGGTTCTTTGTTCAAGACTGGTTAATTGATTTCTTTTATGAGTTGAAACTTAATGCGAATGCTTAAGGGGATTTTCAACTAATCATAAGACTCTTTGTGTATCCAGGTTGTCAAAAAGGTGTATCTGATATATCTTAAAACGCCCAAGGGCATTAAGGTAAAACTTTCAGGAAGTATTAAGGGAGATTTTGAACTAAATCAAAAGACACAATATGCATCTTGGTTATCAATACTGACCGCCATTTGGATTTAGAATGACCAATAGCCACTTCTCCTTTCTTCCTTTAATGATTTAAGATCACGAAGAAGTTTAACGGCGATTCCCCCAAGACACAGGTGTTAGTAATTCTCTTCACGACGCAGGCACTTGTTACGTAATAGGGAATGTTTACTAAGAGATGCAGGTGCTTGTCACATAATAGAGAGTGTTTTTTCTTTGATTTAAAAAAAAACCGCGGGGGGCAGCGAAAAATCTACATACCCCCTCCCACTAAATCAAGATTTCTTTGGATGTTACATAACAGGACTTTTTAGAGTCCACAAGTCAAGATGCAAATGTAGGCGTTACACCATAGTTTTTTCTTTGATTATTTAAAGATCCACGAGGGCCAGTGGAAAACCTTCAGGGTCATCCCTAGTAGAGACGTAATCCAACAAGAGATCTTGAAGACATTTCCGGACGTTTTTTAAGACTTTTTTCTTAAAGATGTTTTTTCAGACGTTTCAAGACATTTTTTAAGGTATTTTTCTTCAAGATGTTTTTCTTCAAAATTTCTTCGGTTCTTATGTTTAAAAACCTACGAGGACCAGGAAAAACATTCAGCCCCCCCCCAATAATTTCTTCTTTGGATGTTTAAAACCCGCGAGGGCCAGGAAAAAACTTTCAGTGCCCCCCAAATCATGATTTCTTTGGTAGTTCCGTAATAGGACTTGTTAGAGTCCGCTAGTCAAGATGCAAACATAGATGTTAGTTTTTTCTTCAAGACATTCTTCAAGACATTCTCAAGACGTTTTAAGACATTTCAACATGTTTTTTCTCATGGGCCGATAGTCAAGATGAAAACGTACACGTATTTTGACTAGTTTTCTTCCTGACATTCTTCAAGACTTTGTTTTTAAGACGTTTTTCTTTAAGACGTTTTCAAGACGGTTCAAGACATTTCAAGACATTTTTAAAGATATTTTTCTTCAAGTTAAAGCTAATTTTAGAATTTTTAGTTTTAGATTTTTTAGTTTTAAATTTTCAGTTTTAAAGTCTAAGAGCTTTTAAAACTAACTTTAAAATTGTAACTTTAAAATTAAGGCATTAAAACTGAAAAATTAAAAGAAAACACGACAGGTAAAAATTAAAACCAAAACTGCAAAACCACAACTTCCCAAACAAAAATATTAAATCCAGAAAAAAAGTACATTAAAACTAAAAGTTTAAAGATAAAACCTGAAAACCGAAAACTTAAAAAAAATTGAAGGCCTAAACTTTAAAAGTGAAAATTAAAAACTTTTAAAACTAAATTTTTAATACTGAAACTTATGGAAAAACTTTCAAAGCTAAAGCTTGTAAAATAAAAGAAAAATGAAGACCTAAACTTTAAAATTGATAATTTAAATCCAAAAACTTTGTGACTATAACCTTAAAACCAATAGTTTTAAATTCAGAACCTTTAAAACTAAAAATTCAAAACTAAAATATATAACTAAACTATAGAACTTCAAAAATTAAAGTTTAAAACTAATACTTGAGAACTAGAAAAGCAAATTATTAAAGCTAAGACTTTAAAACAAAAACATTAAAACAAAAAACTTTTTTAAAACTATTACTTTAAAACTAAAAACATTTAAAACTAGAACTTTAAATTTAGAACTTTAAAACCTTAGAAAAAACTTTGAAAGCTAAAACTTTAAAATTGAAAGAAACTTTAAGATCTAAACTAAAAACTAAACTCTTTAAGACTACAAGCTTTAAAATGAAACCTTTTAAAACTATTACTTTAAAACAAAGAATTAAGATTTAAACTTTAAATCTGAGAATTTGAAACCAAAAACTTTATGTCTAAGACCATAAAACTAAAATTTTTAAACTAAAATCTTTAAAACAAAGACTTTAAAACTTTAAGCGTAAAATTTTATAAACAAAAAAAAACTTTTTAAAACTACCTTTTAAATTAAGAGAAAATGAAACCTAGACTTTAAAACTGATAATTTAAAACTTTAAATGTTATTTCTAAACTTTAAAACGGAAACTTTAAAATAAAAATTTTAAACTTTAAAACTGACAATTTAAAACAAATACTTCTAAAACTAACTTTAAAATTGAAACTTTAAAATTGAAACTTTACAACTTAAATATAATGCAAAAAAAACTTAAGACCTCAAAACTAAAACTAAAAAACCAAAATCTCAAAATACAAAATTTTAAGATCTAAACTTTAAAACTAAAATTTTTAAAACTATAAACTGTAAAATAAAAAGCCTTTAATGGTAAATTTTTTAAATTAAAACCTTAAAACCTATAGCTTCTTGAAACTAACCAAGCTCAAACCTTAAAAATAAAACTATGATTAAGGGGAAAAAAGTAAAACTAAAACTTTTAGCTCAAAACTAAAACTTTAAATATAAAAAATTTAAAATCTAAGTTACAAAACAGATAATTTAAAAATATAATTTTAAAATTAAAACTATTAAAACTGAAACTGAAAAGTTTAATAGTGAAGCTTTTAAAATAAAAATACTTTAAGGTCTGTACAAATGATACTTCTTGAAAAAGTACCTTAAACTAGCTATTATCGATGAACAGCCACAGATTACCATGGAGGGCAGCCACTTACAAAATCCTGGAATCAGCGAAAGGTAGAAAGTGCCTTAGAAATGATAATATGTATCAATGGGATATCACGGGTCAGCCACATATTGTAACGGTGGTGTGAATTGACATGGTGTATCACGAGGGGATGGCTTGCGGAAACACAAATCAATGGATTTAAAGTATAATTCTTATCAAAAGAATATCTGAAAAATGCCTTAGGAATGATAATATTTATCACTGGGTTGTCACGGGCCAGCCATATATCATCACGGTTGCGTGAATATGCATAGTATTGGCTTAAAGAAAAGTGGGATTTTCGTTTGGACCTCTCAGAAATAATCGAACGGAAAAAAGTGTCTCTTTTTCCTTCGTTTACGTGTTTCATTTAATAGCGAGAAAACGTATTGTGAAGTTGACATTTTTCTTATTAGTGCTATCGTAAGTGATAAGGTTTTTGTTGCATAAAGCGCAATACTTAAGGCCCATTCAAAATGGGATTTTACTAAAACCAAGAATAATAATACTACAATCTAGCATGTAGATGTGTCTAATACAGCAATAGAAACTAGGTATTTTCATTAAAACCTCTCAGAAATATCTATTAATATGGCTTAAATTTACCTCTAATAACAATCCTCTTCTCCCATGGAATTGGTAGCTAGGGTGAGCCAGCCATATATTGTCACGGTGGCGTGAATTGACGTGGTGTATCACGAAGGAATGGCTTGCAAAGAAAACACGTATCAATGAATTTAAAGCATAATTTTTGTCAAGAAAACTCCTGAAAAATGCTTTAAGAATTATAATATGTATCACAGGGATGTCACGGTCCAACCACGTGTTGCCATGGTGGTGTAAATTGGTATGATGTATCACGAGGGAGTGGCTTGCGAAAACACGAATCAATGAATTTAAGGTATAATTTTTATCAAGAAAATATCTGAAAAATGCATTAGAAATCATGCCGGGTGCCAGAGGGTCAGTCGTACTTTGGCACGGTGGCTTGAATCCACATGATGTATTATTAGGGGGTGGCTAGTAAAAACTCAAATCAATGGATTTAAAGCATAATTTTTATCAAAAAGTATTTAAATATTACCTTAGGAATGACAATATGTATCACTGATATGTCACGGGAGTAGGAATGACCTAATATCTCCGGATCCCACATGATTTATGTATGTTTTTATGGTTTTTGTCACTGAGAATAAAAAAACAGGATTTTTCTCTCTTTGATATATTTTCATGGTTTATTGATTCTAACGGGTCAATGACACCTCTTTCAAGGTCGATTTATTTGATGTTTCCAAGTGTATTGTATCCGAGACGAAGTTTGCAAATGCGCATTAACGGGGGAGAGATGTATTGATCTAGGACAAGAGGGGGAAGTTGATTTCCGAGAAATTGATTGCGTAATCGAAGGGGAACTAAATTTCCGATAAATTGATTACATAATCGGTGGGGAATGTATTGATCCATGAGTCTAACGGGAACAGGATCACGTGTTTCCTTCTAAGCCAATCAGGGAGTCGGAAATATTAGCAGGAGAGGATTGCAGAGAATATAAGGAAAGGATTTTTGCTATAGTTTTTATTAGTGCGTGAATAGAATTCAAAGGAGCGAAAACAGTTTCACTTTAATCATTTGGATATATTTGTGCTGATGATAAGTGGAATTTTTACCCTATTAGAAGTTTGATAGTGCAGTTGGTAGCAATAATACAAGAGCACCAAATATTGCGGTGGAAATCACGAGAGGATCACGGCTTTGTCTGGAATGGGATGAAGTATATGCAAGATATGTGATATCCTTGAGCAAATTTTAAATGGAGGATTAACTATGCGTCGGCGCAAAAGTGGATATACCGTATGTAAATAGACTTCAATGTACTTTAACTGCATTCACGAAGCATATCTAAGAGATTAAACTGTATCACTAATGTGAATGTGTAGTATTATTGTTGTAATTATCCAATAAAATTGTTTCGAAATAAAAAATGTTCCCTTTCTTTTTGTTAGAATGTTAGGCTAACGAATCATGGTTAGTCTAGAGTCAGCAGTCAGAGTGAAAGGATTGAAAATGAATAAATTCGAGAAAGAGAGAATTAGATCGAATCTGGTGTTAATGGAAAAACATTTGATTTTGGATGATGATTTTCTTGAGTTATCTCTTCAACGAAGGATATTCTCTCGGGGAACACTTGATAATATAATGAAAACTGATTCTCCCCCGTTGGACTATTGTGTGAAACTTTGTCGATGTGACTCAACTGCTTATACTCAATTTATTGATATATTAATTGGAGCAAAGCAGAATAATATCGTGGATATACTTTTGAAACACATTGCCATAAATTCAATGTAGATAACTCTCTCTTCAAAACAGATTGTGTAACGTCACAGAGTTACTCCTCTCTCTCCCCCCTCTGAATTTATCATCAAACATGGATCTGTTTCTTTTTAGCTGTGAGAGAGTTGACAAAAAATATTCTATATATGTCAACTATGTATGTATACTCTTGGCAGTTGGTCAACATATGAGAATTGTACAATTATTGATGAGTATAATGAAAAGTGTAAATTATGCAATCCGTGCAAATAACATAGAAGATATGCAGTACAAATTAAAGGTTTTAGTTCATGTCTTGAAGAGATTTGTGACTATCACCCTGGAGGGAAACTATGCTCCAATAGTCACTATGACAAATGTGATCAGTGGGAGAATACTTATCCTGGTATGATTGGAAAGAACCCTAAACGTGAGTTTAGTTTATTTCTACGAGATTGGTATCGTCGTGGTTTTAAATTATTTTAGGAGGAAGAATCTGGTTTACGATTCAACTGCTGGGGTAACAAGACAGTTTGGTTGATGGCTCCCCATTCGAAAGAGGTGACGTCACAGAGTTATTCCTCTCGCCAAACCTACACCCTGAATTTATCGAACGAGGATGATCAGTTTTGTTTTAGCTGTGAGAGAGTTGACATTGGAAACCAAAAAAATGTTCTATACATGTCAACTATGCATATACACTCTTGGCAGTTGGACTCAATGTGAGAATTGTACAATTATTGATGACTGTAATGAAAAGTGTAAATTATGTAATCCTTGTAAATTACATATAGGTTATGCAGTACAAATTAAAGGATACAATTCATGTCTTGAAGAGATGTGTGACTCTCAACCTAGAGAACATCTGTGTTCCAATTGTCACTATGACAAATGTGATCAGTGGGAGAATACTTACCCCGGTATTTTAGTTTATTTCTACGAGATTGGTATCGTCGTGGATTTAAATTATTCTGGGAGGAAGAATCTGGTCTACGATTCAACTGTTGGGGTAACAAGACAATTTGGTTTCTACATCATCGTTGTGATAACACTGCCTTTCATGACTAGAAACCAAGTGATTTTTATTTGACAGTTACTGAATGGGATTCACCATTAGAAAACACTGTATGTGATATTGCTTCAAATAGACAGATTGAAACACGTGAATTTCATAATATGAATGCAAATAGTATCATTGACTATACAAAGAGACACGACAAGAGTGAAGTTACATTATACTGTAGAAAATGTGACCCTGACTTTGCAGCCAATCAAGATCAATATACAGTGAATCCGAATGATTTACCAGCGTTAGTGGTTCACGACAGTTGCCTATATGCAGAAGAAGAAGAAATCCAAAGTGAAGATTTAAAGACATTGTTGTATATATACATTTTATTAATAAACAAATTCACATACATTTTTTAAGCACTTTACTCTTAGGACACCGAAATCAATATTATACAATCTATGAGAGGATATTTTCCACTAGAAAGTCTTTCAGTCGTGGATTGTCACCATAAATGTTGAGAAACTGCTTGTAAGTATAACCACGACATCGGAACACAAAATATAGTAGTGCATGGAGGCCAAAGCTTTTAGTCGTCAGATCCTGCACTCTCCTCCGATATTAAAATAATAGTTTTCCCACTGCTCTCAATATAGTTGCTGATGTGGGGAGTGTAGAATGTATAGGGTAGGCCAAGAGGATAAAAAAATTCAATCATCTTCATTGTTTGAAAGATGCAAAGCCAATGACCCGTCAGCACAGTTGACGGACTGCTATTAGCAATAATTAGGGTATTTTTGGCACTTTGAATTTTTCCAAGAAAGTCCGAGGGCAGACAATAGGATTTGTACTGGGACATGTAGGGGTCCATATTAAATACATTGATTATTTGACTGGTGTTCATGGTGCCGAGTGTAGTAAAACACTACCTTCGGGAGTGATTTCCCTATAGGTTTCATATTGATTTAGTGAGATTAGTGCAATACTCTCAGCTAACGGGTCGGCAAATGTACATTCTAAACGCACACTCCTCGTACGTACTATATTCATATCCTGCGTGCCAGAGAAATCCAATACAATGATACCATGTGTCTTAGCAAACATTTCTTCGGTTATACCATTTTCAAATAGTTGTGAATCATGATCTAGGGTTTGCATGGTCAACTCATACAATGTTCTATAGGATTTATCAAAGGATAGATTGTAGAGTGGGATGCCGTTTACTTTGTAGCAAGAGATGAAAGTCCAAACATTTCAAATTTATGTGGGCATCCAGTCCACGATCCTATTGCACTAGCGCTTTTTACAAATGTCAAAGCGAGTTTTGACGGAATTTCGCCATTGATAAAGGATGAGTCGGTGAAGGTGTGTGACCCCACGGTAATATGACGTTGATTGGTGACTGTATGTGGAACAAGTAGTTTAATATTATTTCCACTGGCTAACAGTTTTTCCACTGCCAAAGCAACTGAACTCATAACTTGTTGTTTGCGTACATGAAGTATTGCCGAGGTGAGGGAGAGAGTTACATCAGGATTGGCAGCAAGTTCTTTTCTCAATATGAAATTGGATGGTGCAAGCGTCAATTTTATATCCACTTTAATATTGGGTGGTAGCCATTGGGGTATATTAAATATTTCATGATATATTTTTCCAACTAGATGTAATTCACTAGTTGTAGCCTTTTTAAGTGCATCCGTAGTATCGGTATTAGTAATATATTCATATCCATTGGAGGTGCCTCTCAATTCCTTGTATGACTTGGGTGTCATCAGCATGAATTGCATATAGCTCGTATAATTTGAGAGATTGTTGCTTGTGCTCACTAGCGTGCCACTGATGTAGACACGGATTTGACGAAATAAATTATATAATATACAATTTTCACAGGATATTCCATCAGCCCGAATTGGCAATGTATTATCGGATTTCCGGACTTTCATTTGTACATCTATAAATGTCGAAGACATGTCCATAAAGTAGTCTTCATTGGAATAAATTTGAAAGTAGATATTATCGGAGAGGGGTTGTTGAGGATAAAATTGTTCATAGTATCCATGCTTGACACTCACATCAACATTTTCTGCATTGAATAGATTCAATGAGGAGGTGGTTGAAGGTTGAGAATCCTTATGTGGTAGGTAGGACATCTTAGGAAAATAAATCTAGTTTTGATCTAACAATTCTCTTCCTGGGGCTTCTTCTTCTACTGTTTACAGTACGTGTCGGCTTTTTCCTTCTTTTCTTTGACAGGGGTGATGTCTTTCGTTTCTGACCTGAGTAAAGACTGATGAGTGATGCATTGTTTCTCGTCCTTTTTAAACCTTTTCCATTTCGTTTTAATCTCTCGCCAAGGGTTCACGCACTGGGCCTAAGATTTTCCGTAGCACTTTTTTTTAAAATCCTTGCCAGACCCCCAATCGTATAGTTTAGAGGATGCAAAATCTGTCGCAGCCGGTACAATATATTTTCTAGCCAGAGGTAGTGCAGAGCGAAACAGCTTAGCAAACCAACTGCTAAGACCACAGCCAGACATCGACGAGCGACCTTTGTAATAGTCCATTCCATTGCCCTGTTGTCTTGGACCAAGAGTATTAATATACCAGTCAATATAAGGACAAATGAATACCACTTTTCTATTAGACATCTTGTTGAAGGATGGGACGAAAATGGCATGTAATCACAGCCAAACCTTTTGATATTGCTAGGGGATCACCTAATTCAGTTCTTAGTGTTAACTGACAGAGTTCCAAATAGGAAGTGCTTACAGGAATATACTGAAGATGCTTTATATCGTAGTGGTGAATGTGTTCTTGATTGGTTTTTCGCTCAAGAACTCGTAGGAGGGGAACATAGCTATTAGCAACCCAGGATGTTTCCACAAATGAAGCGTAGAGAAATATACATGTGTCCTTGGAGAAGGCAGGCGGGTATTCTCCAAAAATCAAATTACTGTTTCCAGCACTTTTACCGTTGATTATATTGAGCTTAAAGCCAAGAACATCCTTTAGATTATCATTGAGAATAACCTTTTCATTGGCAATAGGTGAACTAATGTAGATCTTGCCCTCCTCCTTTGAATAGTTGAAATGAAAAGCTTTTTTTTACGAGCGGAAATTCTTTTATTAATAGAACGACATAAATCATTCATACAGGTGAGTTCTTCATAGGGTAATTCAATATATGGATAATTCATCCTATTGATCTTTTGAATTTGTTCTTGATCACCTGAGGTTGGCGGCGGCCAATCATAGGGTCTAATTTTTATTTCATATTTATGATCCTTTCTCAGGATATCGTATGTATTTTTGAGAATACAGTCGACAAGAGCCACTTCATACTTTCCATTATCGTCAAATTTGATGGTGGGGGAGAGTTTCGTCCAAAAATCACTTGTTCTATTCAAGTCATTGTAGAAAGGATCAGAAACAATGGACATGAAAGTCATATAGAAATCATTGGGCATTGTTAATATCTTCAGCACTGACCCAAGAATCAAAATCAGAGTTGTATCCTAGCCAGCGAACAAGCAGCTGTCTCATGCCCCTAAGAATACGACTCTTTAATATATTTTCAATTTGATAAATTTCACTAGTGTTTCTAACTTTTTGTAGTTCATATTCATAAAAGCCGTCTAAAATCACATTCTCTTTGGTTTCTTGTAGCCGATGTGTCATGAGTTTGCTGCCTACGATCTTAGACAATTTAAAAAGTTCCGTGCTCCATATAAAAAATTCACGTTTTCAAAAATATTGCTGGTTCTTTTAAATTAAACAGTATCACCAACATTGAATTACTTCTTCACATTTTTTTCTTTTTCACTGGAATGTTGCTTTAGAAAAGCATCAAATGTATTTTCACTGCAATGAACTTCCCGAGGGCTTGAGTTGGACAATTATCGATGAGGTCGATGGTTGTATATTTGCATGATTTTATCTAGATCATGAATAAAAGCAGGTGTATTTTTCATTGTACAATATCTTGAAATTAATAGAAAATCGTTCTTATCAATCGTTCAGCCATTGCAGCCTTTATCGGGCTGTGACTATGATAAAGTGTTGTATTATATTTCAATAGAACCTTCTGCAGATGAGGATTAACAAATTCGCTACCGCGATCTGATTGAATTTTTCTATAGCAATCCTGTTCAAGAATACTTTCTAAAGCATGAGCAACTTCAACACCTCTCTTTGACCGTAATGGAATGGCATATGCATAGCGACTAAAGACACTGATTCCCACTAGAATATATTTTTGGGGTGCATTGTGACGCCGTTGAATCGCGTCTAAAGTTAAAAGATCAGTTTGCATTATATGCAGAGGGAAAAAGGCTTTAGTTTGTCGATATTGTTTGCCACTAAGCCTGCGATTCCGATGCAGTGTGTAACTCGGTTCATTCTGTAGATACACCTTTGCTTTTTTTTAATGTGCTGCCGCCGTCCATGTCAGAAGCAACTTTAGAAAGCGTTGTGGGGGAACTTAAACTTCTTGCTGCACCAATATTTTCACGGACATGCTTCAGAATTTCAATCGTTTTGAATTCGAACACGTAGTTTAATATCGACTCCCCTTTTGCACACTGGAGGGTGAACCAATCCGTCTTGGCTTTTGACTAGCCACAGGTGTTATAAATCATTGCTGCTGCTGCTACTATTTTCCAATAAGATAATATAACGTGTATTTAAAGCCAAAATGTGGCCATGAACACAAATAACATACAAGATTAAAAATTTACAGCACTCTTCACAATAATAAAGAAAAAAATAAAAATAAAATAAAAACTTCTCTCTTCTTTTTGCAAAATACTCATCAAGATATCTTTCCACTAGACAAATAAATTGTGACGACGCACTTTTCAAGGCATCAGGAAGCAGCAATCCATCATTCCCAAATAAATTTTCCCTTACCCCCAAAAGACCTTGACAACGACTCAGACATTGCTCCAAATTCTCCTCCTATTCTTGGCAAAGAGGGCAAGCAAACCTGCCGTCCGGGACACTTTTCCTCCTCTCAAAAACTTTCAATCTCGAACGAATCGGAAGACAATTAGATCGTAGCTGCATCCAATATGTAAGGTAATTAGACGGTAAATTTAACTTAAAGTAAAATTCCTGACCAAAAATTATCTTAACCTCATTATAATACCTTAAAGTTGCCGAATTGTTAATCTCCTCACCCCAATTCTGTATCGTCTGGTCCTCCAGCACCCTCTTAATTTCCTTGTCCAACTGTAATTGTTGACTAGTTGGTCCAAGGCCGTCATTCCATGTGAAAGATTGAATCTTCTTATTTTTAAATGATGGTGGTGGTGTTGATGGAGGACTATATTCTCTTAGTTTTTTTTAAATTTGCTTATTGCCAGTAAGACTTTTGGGGAAGTTTGATGCATTTAGAAAGGTGTATAGATTATTATCAAATGATAAAACTCCTTTACGATTCGTCACCATATCACAAATTAAATCAACTAGATAATAACTTTTTCCTCGAATTATAATTTGTTTCCCTTCACTATCAAATTGAACTTGATCGCCATCAGTTTCCAACATGAGATATGTTAATACTCTTTTACTCTGTTCTCGATAGGTCACTGGCAATAGGTTTCCAAGTGTTGTCACTACAGAATTCAATTCCTTCTCCTTTAATTGCACAGAATCTTGAGGAGATGTTTCCTGTTTAGAGGGATCTGTGACGGCGATGGTGGCGGATCGCTCACGATAAGGTCTATGTTTATCCACACGTCGCAATGCATCTTGAAGTAAAACTAACTTTTGGTCATCGGCAGTATTCTTATCATTAATGAATTTGCTTAGATTGTCTTCAAAATGTTCCACGGACGAGAGGACAAGTTCAAATGGCGTCAATTTATAGGGTTTAGCCATTCCCCAGAGAAAACTGTTTACAAGTCCTGCAATTATTGGCAGTAAAAGTGTAAAAAAGCTACCGCCCGCTTGAAGGAGACGTTTTCTTTTAAAACATTTTCCCTTGTTTTTGCAAGCCAAGGCACGTACAGTGGAACGATGTTGCTTTGTCTGCTGTCTAAAACCTTCTGTCAAGTGTACATTGCCCTCAGTTAAATTTAAACAAAGTTCAGATATTAGATTAATGAAATCATTGTCAACACCATGTTTGAGTATGGCCTTCCTGAGTGGGGAGTTTGGAAGTGCCTAAAACGGAAAATAAATGCCGTTGTTCGTGTAGTTTCTTCAGTGTCATAATGGCAACTAATAGTTTTTTCTACTGTTCACCGGAAGATATACAGTACTTTCTTTGTCGAAAATGTCGGTGACTACACGTAGATCCCCTTATTTGTCACCTGAGTGTATGCTGACAGCAGAAATTTGGGGGCTCCGGGGTATATTTGCTTATTGAGAGTTATTAGCGAGCTAGAATCACGAACAACTCGATAGATAATATAGATGGTGCAATTCAAAGCAAGGGTTCTCATACTTTTGTTCTGATGAAAGGGATTGTGTAGAACTAGGGTTATGGAAATGTTTCATGATGAGAGCGAACGGTAAACAGCTTTAGCATTTCCTGTGAGAACTGTTCAATGGATTCAGCCAAATCATCAATAATCAGAAACCAGTTTGGTTCAATACTATTGAAAACGTCAAGTCCCCGTATGAATTGTATTGGTATGAATGTGGCAATAGCTTTTATTTGATCATAGGACTCTTGCCAAATACCATAGCAATAATAAATTTTCTTTGGTTTTTCCAAAAACATTTTATTACAATTTTGAATTATTTTAGCTAAAAGTGTCGTTTTCCCAGACATTGATGGGCCACACAGAAACGATCTGAATGGTGTTTTAAATTGATACATAGTGCTGCTGCTGTTGACAACAGTCGGACTACAACTAACCGTAAGCCCTACTTGTCCAATGAATAAGTAGTAATTTTTCTTAGATCTATCTAGTACAAGAACAACAAAAACAATATTTCATTCATTTATTGACATAAAAACACTTGTTCAACATGAACAACAATAATATTTATGAACATGCACAGCAATAATATTTATTAACATGAACAGCATTTATTAACATATAAGCACTTTTCTGTTCAAGAAGAAGAAAATTTATTAACAACAACATTTTTTTTTGTTCAACCAGAACAATATTTATTAACAAAACACTTTTTTTTCAACAAGAACAACGACACTATATGTACAACAATAACACTTATAATCATAAAAAACACTTTTTATTCATCAAGAACAATGACACTATATGTACTATACTTATTGTCATAAAAAAACACTTTTTGTCCAGCAAAAACACACTATTTGTACAACATCACTATTTGTACAACAACACTTAGAAAAACACGAACATGAACATGAAACAAAAAACACAGTTGAACACTATGAATTTAATACCCTCCACCCTCCGGGGAGCCGCAGGCCGAAAGCCAGCCGCGGGCGGGACGCCCCACCCCCGGGAGCCGCGAGCCAAAAGCCATCCGTGGGCGGGACCCTCCGACCCCCCGGGGGTGCTGGGGAAAAAACTATATACAATAGTCATCGTCACTGCTGCTGCTACAGGTTGGGTTAAGTTAATTCATGAAAGGTTTGGGTGAGGTTAGGTTTGGGTTGAGTTTAGGTTAGGTTAATTTATCCAGACCAAATTGATTGCGATAGTCTATGCATTCAACCCGGTCTGAAATACGGTAGTGGCCATGGGGTGGTACAGTAACACCATTCTCGACCACAAAGACTTTGTCAGATATACATGACATTGCATTCTTTCCTCTCTTACATTATAATTTTTGTACTGTAGAGAGCGAATTACAAGCACTTGTGCTATCGGCACTAGGCTACTCTCTACATAGTCTCTGTACACACTCATGTTGAAATTGTTCTTTACAAAATTTGTAGGCACCCCTTTACATGCCTGCTTTACATCCCTGTTATGAGTTTCCACGCAATATACTTTGGGACCCAGGAACACCCCCTTGGATATCAAATCACTCCCCGTCTCTGATTTTAACATGAGTAGCTGGTTGGGGGCCTGACATTTCAACAACTCGAGGTAGAGGGACGGATTCCAGTTGGTGAAATCCATCCGCGAGCTGATGTGTTCCCCATTTTCTAAATCTCGCAATAAATCCCCGGTTTTAACTTTTAACAGCAGATAATCTGTATCCCCATAGTAAACTTGAACCTCCCCCTCCCGTGGCCATTGCACCTTGCACACATTGTAAAAAAACGACAACATGAGCTTTTTAAAAATTTCAAATACTGAACTACCTCCTGCTATATTCTTGTTCAGTATCACATTTCTCTTTTTCCTGTGTAGAAGAACCATGCTCGCCTCTATGCTCGTGAACGATGTAAAATCGGGGTCCGAAATAATTCATGCACACTCTTGAGGGTCGGTCACAACGTCGCAACGAGATCTGTTCCGTACGCTTTCACACATTTTGCCAAACGCTGAATTTAGAATGAGCTTTCCTTCTCTACTTTAGTGTTTTCCCGAGAGTGATAATCAACAAAAGTGTCGATAAACGTCTTTAAGTAGGGTTTTTGACTGAATTGCAGGACCCTATGTATTTTTGTGATCTTGAAACCATTGTTCACCATCCAGTGCAAAAGCACATGATGAACTCTCTTTATGATTCTCTTTAGGGTCCAGATCTGCAATCAGTTTTTGCTTAGAGGGGGTCCAGTGCATCCCCATATCCTCAACCAATGATCGATTGTAGGGACTCAGTGAGTCATTGGTCACTGGTCGATTAATACAGGGAAAAACAAAATCTCTGACTGAATCATGAAACGCCAATGGAATGTGACCATCAATTTCAAAGAACCATCCTTGTGGCCCATTGTCCTCGACGGTGTTAATGTTGGGGAGCTCACAAGGATTATCAAGCCATTTATAGTTCCCACACGACAAAGACGTAGTGAGATATTGCTGAGGGGTAAAATGAGTTCATGCCCAAGAAAACCGCATTTGACTTTACACCGGTGCTTTTTTGTCCGCTTGGATCTGTTGTCCAAACGCGATCCCCAAGAAAAACATATCCACCCCTCATTAATCTTTCTACAAAAATCAGTTATTAAGCCTATTTCTTCCCTACTAATTTTTAAAATCAAGTCCATCGCAAAATGTGGTGTAGAAAAATGATAGCCCATATCTAGTCCAAACTCTGAATAGATTTGGTCTGTAATTTTACAGACAATATCCAACAGAGTTTAAACGTCACTGGCCAAGTACAGTCTACAATAATCCCACCCATTTTTACATTTCCCCTTAGCCCACACCTTCTTGGCAAATGCATATTCCTCGGCTGTGCATTCAATGTTGGTGAGTGAATTATAGAAGGCTTCAAATGGAGGTAGTTTCTCTTCGCTTAAGCGAGCGCCAGAAAAGTAATAGTCGTATGCATATACATCTTTACAGGTCAATAGGTCATACATTTCGCTGTCTGGAAAGTGCTGTTTAAGCAAAGGAAAAGTATCAAAAGTGTCACTTTTCTGCACTTGAATCAATTGACTCAGTGCCTTGGGAAAAAAACTAAAAGAATCTAAAAACCTGATTTTATTCCAGCACGTATGCCCATTATTTACTACCAGCCATTTCAACTCGAGAAGCACTAGCTTCTCTGCTGATTTGGGAATGATGTTAAAGGTAAATGAATTATTTACCCATTGACTATCTACTCCCCCTCCCTCCCTATGCATACGTGCCAGAGCCGGTAGAATTAATTTTAAATCATAATTTGAATTATGAATAAAAACTGGAATAAAAAACTGCTGGCTAACGTTTATGTTGCATGATTGATGCGCTACCGCTCTAAAATTACTACCCCCAGAGGATATTTTCTGCCACAAGTGATTGTGATCTCTGACTTTCCCCTTCCCCCCTCTTTTCCGTCTAGTCCCTTCCTTCATCCCCCTCTTCAAATCCCTCCTTACAAACCCAACATATTTTTTGATTTGTAATCGCGAGACGATCATCTGCAAACAACAACATAGGGTAATGAGTATTTCTCAAACGAGAAATAGCGCCAATAGCGGTGCCAATTAATTTAGTCAGTGCCTTGACCATGCACTCTCCCTCATCCAACGTTTCGACTATTTCTAGCAACTGCATAGTGTTAGAACTGTCTCTTTGCGCGTGGGCGTAGGAAACTACAATGTCCCGATGTTCTTTGTTTCGATTTGGAAATCGAGGATCGTTCACTTCCCCTAACTTCGCCTCACAGTGCAGAGAGATTTTATTGTTCTGGAGGAGGGTATTTTGAAAATTTTTAAAGCGTAAAATAGCCATATCCGCTGAAACTGCTTTCACTAACTGATAGCCATGCCGTCTACAATGTTTCATATGATCTCGTAGTTTGAAATCACTATGAAATAGAGACAGGCATGTTGGACAGTAGAAACATACCCCCCGACCCTTTTTACCCTCCCCCAGAACTCTACTAATGTCTGTAATTGGATTGAAATGGCCAATTACATTGGGGTCAGTAGGTGGTGTGTACAACAACCAAACCCAGTGCTTCACCAATTCAATCGACGGGCCCCTTACTGGGAAACCCACCCTCTTCTTTTTTGAACGAACCCCATCCTCAAAGTCTGATTCATATTGAACCAGAGTCACACCAATATTTAAATGGGTATTGGCTCGTTCAAAAATACCAATGGACCTGAGCGTTACTGGCTATTTTACATCAAAAAAAGTGAAATCTACAATGGGAAAATTGGACCCCTCCCTCCCATGTGCATCCCAATATTCTAAATTCATCTTTGTAGCGTCACAGACTAGAGGCTCAAATTCTATATGAGGAAAGCGTACTTGAAACATTTTTGACCTGTCTCGAAACAGATTCGTTGAACACCTTGACATCCTTCTAAATCTGGATTGTATTTTAATTCAATTGCCCTTTCCCCCTCATGCCCCCATCTTAAAATAAAATCTTTTTTAAATTTAAAAATATTAACGCTTAAATTTCCAACCAATAAAACCACAGACCCACTACCGTTTTCGCTATAATTCTCGAGATGCGTAATAATGTGGTCTATCTAATCCATAAGAATACCCTCAAAATTTTCTAAATGTGGATAGACGACCAACATCTCGGTGTGTACATAATGATGATAAGCCTCGCTTTTTCCCTCATTTAAATAAAACACCTTTAAAATAATGGAAACCTTAATTGAATCCCTACCTCCCCACAACTGAATCTGGTTTTCTAGCAGTGCACGAATTCTATCTACATATTCATGGACAATTTCTACAGGGTCAAGCACAAAATTACCCCCCAAAAGCGAATTAAAAGGACCACCAAAATTTGCAGTTTAAACAACTATTGTATTTAAAATTGAGTTTGAGAGCTGAAAGTCAGGAAATGATGTAAATTGGATATTGTCAGTCTCTCCCTCCCCCTCTTGTATATTATCACCGCCCCTCCCCCACATTGTTCATCAGTAAGATTTTGTGAAGAAATTTAATCCTCCCCCTCCCCTTCTTGTATATTATAACCACTCCCTCCCCCACATTGTTCAATAATAGGGCTATAGGAAGCCACTTCATTCGATCGAAGTGAAAGTATGTAATCAGTGGGGGGAGGGTTCCCTGTTAATTCATTGGTAAAATCCTCTAAAATTTGTAAGGTGTTTGGACTAAAGTCCCCCTGCTCAACTGTGCTATTACCTACATTAAAAAAAATCAGATAAAAAATCATCAATATTATCTGGACTTTGATGTAAAATGATATCATTCCATGTTGAATTGTTTGAGAGCTCCAAAGATGCATTATCTCCTTCAATTGATGAGGATGATGATGGCGAATAAGGTACCAGTACAACCTATAAAAGAAAATAGCTTATTTTTAAAGTGTCTAAATCACCCCTTTTTTCAAAATTGAATCATTATTTACATGTGCTTAGTAGTATTTGGTTCCCTACTCTATATATATTCTGAAAGTTCCAGCTTAAAACAATCTAAAAGATGACATAGAAGGTTTTTATTTGTTCAAACATCATCTCCAAAATTTCCTATTAATACTTTATATCTGCTTTGAAAAAAAACGGGGTCTTTAATTGATAGCCTATCCCTTTCAGGCTATATACAACTCTTTCCGATAGAAAATTGTTTTATAATATTTTGTAGAAGCATTCGTTAATAAAAGCAGTTTATAACGTAAAGATTTTGCTATTTACTATGGGGAAATTATGTCCGGGATATAGTGCCTTTTTTGGCTTCGCTATGAGAATTCAGCTGGCTGAATGTATACAATAATTGACCTGATTTATAAGGGAGAACAGTATATTTCCTTTGGGGAAAAAAATGTCTGTGACGCGCTTTTACTGTGATGAAATGAAAGGCCTAAAAAAAGGCTTACTTCTAAGTCCCTTAAAACTCGGGGAAAACTATAATTTTCTAACGAAAGATAGCATTATTATTTTCAAATGATGAGATAAAAGGCTCTCTAACAGTAAACTAGAAATTAGTGAAAAATATTATTATGTGGTTGAAAAATAGCGAAGATGCCTGCAGTAGGCAGAGAAAATAAGATTAGAAAAGAGCAGTTTCTTTGACAAGCAAAAAAATTACATTATATTTAAGTATCTCTGAGGGGAGGGAGCAGTGAAATTTAAAACAATGGTTGGGGTGGGGGATTATAGCGAAAATAACATTTTAATATCTCTGACACACTTTTACAGTGTTGAAAAATGGCGAAAAGAAAAGGCTTAAAAAAATTTGGAAGAAATAGATAAATATTTCTATAACCAGGTAGAAAGTACAGGTAACAATGCTTACATTTCCAAATTCTGGCTGCACTTGTGCGTCTGAAGGCCCTTGCAAAGCATGAATGGGGGCAACCTCACGATCTTGAGTAGACGGGACAGACTTTGAAGGTCCTGGCAATGCTTGCTGGAGGGCAACCTCATGACCTTGAATAGACGAGCAGTTCTTGAAGGCCCTGGTAAAGCAGCTTGCATGGAGGATACAGGGGGCTGGTAAAGCGTGCCCCTGGATGGTTCAGCTGTTACGTCTTGCACAGATGCGGCGACGGCGAAGTCACTGGCAGGCTGCAATGGTTCCTGATTGGATTGGACTTGGACAGGTATCACTTGTCTTGAGGGCCTCGGCCAGCGGCCATACTGCACAACTGTCACCTTCGCAGGGGTTTTATTATTACCCCTTGCTCTCTTTTCAGGAAGAGGAGGAAGGCATTTGTCGGAATCATCCTTAAAAAAGAAGAAAAATTTAGTATATGATAATAATATTAGAGAAGAAAGGAAATTAGTGAAAGCCTCTTATTTACCAATAAAATCCATAAAGTTAATAAAAAAAGCCGTTAGAATGCCTCATCTGTTACAGTTTATGTAAGTAAAACATTGCAGATATGAACAAAACATATTTTTCTGTCACTAAATGCATTTAAAACCATAATAGATCTCCGATTTGCTATATTTTTGTACAAAGGTAATCTTTTTCAGTTTTGTTAATAAAGGATGTATTTCGTTTAGAGAACAAGAAATATAGATCTAATTTTGCCAACCCTCTCCCTAAATTAAAGATTTTGCTTTCTTGCCTAATACTATCCTAGTTTTCACCCCAAACCCCCCCCCTTTGAGAATATAAAAGAAATTTTGTCGAAAGAAGGGTATAGAAAAAGGAATAATATACACTCTAAAGGGCTCTTTGCATCTGACATTTACACAATTTCCATGTCCTAAGAATATCTCTCTTTTAATTTCCCTTTCTCAAACCGTCTAGAATTACGCAAAGCCTGTAGCCTTACAAGTTTAATTAACAATAATCTCTCTTTCTGCGCGAAACTGTTTTTAATTCAATGGTAAAAAAACTATCCTTTTCAGCGGAAGCTTTCGCTATCCAAATTCTTGTATATTTACCAAAGCCGGATGTACTTTAAAGGGTGTCAGTAATTATCAGCTATTTAAATTTTTGTGGGAAATCTGTGAGTCAAGCCATAGCTGTGAAAACAGCATATTAAGGGATTGACAGAAAGTTGACTGTTGCCTTTAGATAAGATACAGAATCTATCAAAAACTGAATTAAAGTCATAAACAGGGGGAGGGGTGATGGTTTACATGGTAAAAAAGAGCGTATTTTACGCTTTCGAGCGAGTATAAACAACACATATTGGAGTTTGTACTAGGGGGGGAGGTTACTTGAATTTGAATTTGAATTTATTTGAAAATAAACTAAGAAAATTTACTATGCAGAACTCACATTATAAATCGATGTAGCCAAAGCTTCCAAGTCAATAATATCCGATGCTTTATCCATGGTGTCTTAGAACATTATGAAAGTTTAATCACAACGCTGGTCCTTTATACACAAAATCTCAAGGGCGAATTGTGATGTGATGGGAAACCTTACATAACCTCCCTGATTGGCTTAGAAGGAGACACGTGATCCTGTTTCCCGTTATCGAATCAATACATTCCCTCACCGATTATGTAAATCAATTTCTAGGAAATCCACTTCCCCTCCTGTCCTAGATCAATACATCTCTCCCCCGTTAATGCGCATGTGACAACTTCGTCCCAAAGACATTACACTTGGAAACCACACATCAATTGACCTTGAAAGAGGTGTCATTGACCCCTTAGAATCAATAAACCATGAAAATACATCAAAGTGAGAAAAATCACGTTTTTTCATTTTCAGTGACAAAAACCATAAAACATGCATAAATTATGTGGGATCCGGAGATATTAGGTCATTCCTACTCACGGGCCAGCCATATTTTGTCATGGTGGCGCGAATTGAAGTGATATATCACGAGGGAGTGGCTTACAAAAACACGAATCGCTGGACTTAAAGCATAATTTTTATCAAGAAAATATCTGAAAAAGTGCATCAGGAAGGATTATATGTATCACGGAGATGTCACTGACCAGCTATGTATTGTCACAGTCCCGTGAATGTGTATAGATTTGGCTCAAAGAAATGTGGCATTTTCGTTAAAACCTCTCAGAAATAACCGAATGCAAAAAAGTGTCTCTCTTTTCTTCATTAGCGTGTCTCTTTTGCTAGCAAGAAAACGTATTGTGAAGTTTACAATTTTTTTTCCTATTACTATTGTAAGTAATGAGGCTTCTGCTGCATAAAGCGTAATACTTGAGGCTAATTCAAAATTAAAATTTGCTGATAACAAGATTTAATTTAATAGGATGTAGCATGCAGTGCATCTAATAGAACAATAGAAACGAGGCATTTTCACTAAAAACCTCTCAGAAATATCTCTTAACATGGATTAAATTTACCTCCAGTAACATCCCTCCCCCTCCTCCTGGACCTGGTTTCTAGTTTAGGCCAGGAACATATTGTCTGGGTAGTTTGAATGTGCATAGTCTTGGCTCAAAGAAACGTGGCAACTTCATTAAAACCTCTCAGAAATTACCGAGTTCAAAAGAGTGTCTCTTTTTTCTTCTTTTTCATGTTTCATTTACTAATGAGAAAACTTATTGTGAAGTTGAAATTTTTTTTCTTATTACTATTGTAAGTAATGAGGCTTCTTCTGTATGAAGTGTAATACTTGAGGCTTATTCAAAATTGGATTTTGCTAATGCCAAGACTTAAATTAATATAATGTAGCATGCAGGTGCGTCTAATAGAGCAATAGAAACGAGGCATTTTCATTAAAACATCTCAAAAATAACTGTTAATATGGCTTAAATTTACCTCAAATAACAATGCCCCCTCCCAAAAGTCCGTGTCTTTTAGATTTCTTGTCCCAGGATGAATATTTAATACATAATCATTTATGCAATGAAATATCTAAAGCCGATGGCTGTGTAACATTTCACTGAGTCAATACCTAACTTAACCTGTCTTCTCTCCCCCATATCAATCATTCCAGACATAAGAAACACGCGATCCGTAGATTTTACGAAACGTTTCCATTAGAAATTGTTCCGCGAATAATAGTAACATCAATTGCTTCTTGGTCCAGGTGTATAGCGCACTGTTCCATTGGAAGGAAATCTCTTTTGAATCCTGAAGCGGACAAAAATCTTTGGAATATAAAGGATCCCTGTGGAAAACATCTTGAAGAAAATAAAATCTCGAAAATAAACCCTCCGAAGAAAGAAAAGGTCTTGAAAGAAAAATGAAATCCCGAAGAAAAAATATCTTTAAGTATTACATAACACCCACGTGTGCATCGTCATTACGTAGCACCCCAGGTGTGTACCCTCCTAAGTTTAAAACGAGGGTTCCAAAAAGGCCCTGAAGAAACAAGTCACGCGAGAATGCGTCAGTCACAGTTACAAGCGGGGATTCCCCACTTGACTGTCGGCTTCTATCCTTTAACAAATCACACAAGATTGCATCATCCTCAGTTACAAGTCAGGAGCCCCCACTTGACTAGTGGGATGCCATTTGACTAGTTGGCCCTCCGTTTAATTGACTGCTAGGGCCCTCCGTTGGAATTGTTAAAGTATTATGTATCATGCCAAGTGTGCATCGTCAAAGAAAACATCCAAAGAAAACATGATTTGATGGGGGCCCTGAAGGATTTTCCTGGCTCTAGTAGGTTTTTAAACATAAGAACCAAAGAAATCTCAAAGAAAACCGCCTTGAAGAAAAATGTCTTAAAAAACGTCTTGAAATGTCTTCAAAAAAATCTTGAAGAAAAAATTTCTTAAAAAACGTCTTTAAATGTCTTGAAACGTCTTCAAAAACGTCTTGAAGAAAAATGCCTTAAAAAAAAGTCTTGAAAAATCTTGAAACGTTTTAAAATGTCTTGAAGAATGCCTTATTGGACTATGTCCCTACTCGGGAGGACCCTGAAGGTTTTTTTCTGGCCCTCGGGCATTTTTTAAACAATAAAAGAAAAACTATGATGTACCAACTACGTTTGCACCTTGACTAGTGGACTCCAACAAGTCATATTACGTAACAATCAAAGAAATCATGATTTAGTGAGGGGGGGGCTGAAGGTTCTTTCCTGGCCCTCGCAGGTTTTTTAAAAAATCAGAGAAAAAACACTATCCCTTATGTAACAAGCACCTGTATCTCTTAGAAAACACTCCCTATTACGTAACAAGCAACTGCGTCTTGAAGAAAACTAATAACACCTTTGTCTTGAGGGAATATCCGTTAAACTTCGTCGTGATTTTAGATCATTAAAGGAAGAAAGGAGTCGTGGCTATGGGTCATTCTAAATCCAAAGGATGGTTACAATTGATGTCATGAGAGTGTATCTGTAATATCTCAGGAACAGCTAAGAGTATTAAGTTGAAACTTAAGGGAATGTAAGGGGGATTTTGAACTAAATAAAAGCCCGCTGCATGCATCAAGGTTGTCATGGTTGTGAAGGTTGTCGATCCATCAAGGTTGTCAAAAGGATGTATTTCTAATGTCTTAAGAGTGTCTAACTGTTTTAAGTCTAAAACTTCAGAGAATTTTCAGGGGTGAGTGGAACTAAATCAAAAGGCATCCAGGTTTGGCAAAATAACACATGTTCAATCATGCCAAGTGTGCATCGTTACTTTTTAACACCCTAAGTGTGTGTGCCCCTCAGCTGCAAGCGGGGATTCCACACGGGCTCCCTGAAGTAATAAGTCACGCGAGAATGCGTCATCCTTAACACAGATAAACATTCCATATTACATAAAAACAAAAGAAATATTGAGAAAAAATGTCTTAAAAATGTCTTAAAATGCCCAGAAACGTCTTGAAGAAAAATGTCATAAAAAACGTCTTGAAATGTCTTGAAACTTCTAGAAAAACGTCTTGAAGAAAAATTTCTCGAAAAACGTCTTGAAGAAAAATTTCTTGAAAAACGTCTTGAAGAAAAATGTCTTGAAAAACGTTTTGAAAAGTCTTGAAGAATGTCTTGAGGAAAACACTCCCTATTACGTAACGCATACGACTGCATGTTGACTAGCGGCCTTTGAAAAAAAAACCGTCTTTAAATGTCCTGAAACGTCTTGAAAATGCCTTGAAGAATGTCTTGAAGAAAATAATAACATCTATGTTTGTATCTTGACTAGTGGAATATAATAATTCCTATTACGTAACAACCCAAGAAATCATGATTTAGCGGGGGCCCTTAAGGTTTTCCCTGGCTTTGCGGGTTTTTAAACATCCAAAGAAAACATAATTTAGTGCTATGCTCTGAAGGTTTTTCCTGGCTCTAGTAGGTTTTTAAACATAAGAACCAAAGAAATCTCGAAGAAAACCGCCTTGAAGAAAAATGTCTTAAAAAACGTCTTGAAATGTCATGAAAAACATCTTGAAGAAAATTTTTCTTAAAAAACGTCTTTAAATGTCTTGAAATGTCTTCAAAAACGTCTTGAAGAAAAATGCCTTAAAAAAAGTCTTGAAAAATCTTGAAACGTTTTAAAATGTCTTGAAGAATGCCTTATTGGACTATGTCCCTACTCGGCAGGACCCTGAAGGTTTTTTCCTGGCCCTCGGGCATTTTTTAAACAATAAAAGAAAAACTGTGATGTACCAACTACGTTTGCACCTTGACTAGTGGACTCCAACAAGTCCTATTACGTAACATTCAAAGAAATCATGATTTAGTGGAGGGGGGCTGAAGGTTCTTTCCTGGCCCTCACAGGTTTTTTTAAAAATCAGAGAAAAAAACACTATCCCTTATGTAACAAGCACATGTATCTCTTAGAAAACACTCCCTATTACGTAACAAGCATCTGCGTCTTGAAGAAAACTAATAACACATTTGTCTTGAGGGAATATCCGTTAAACTTCGTCGTGATTTTAGATCATTAAAGGAAGAAAGGAGTTGTGGCTATGGGTCATTCTAAACCCAAAGGGTGGTTATGATTGTTGTCATGAGAGTGTATCTGTAATATCTCAGGAACAGTTAAGAGTATTAAGTTGAAAATCAGGGGAATGTAAGGGGGATTTTGAACTAAATAAAAGCCTGCTGCATGCATCAAGGTTGTCATGGTTGTCAAGGTTGTCGATACCATCAAGGTTGTCAAAAAGGATGTATTTCTAATGTCTCAGGAGTTTCTAACTGTTTTAAGTCTAAGACTTCAGAGAATCTTCAGGGGTGAGTGGAACTAAATCAAAAGACATCCAGGTTTGGCAAAATAGCACATCTGCAATCTTAGGGAAAGCGTAGGGTGTTAAGTTAAAATTTCTTTAACACATTTATCTTGGAAACGACTGTTGGATTTAAAATGAAACTTTCTAGGGATGTTAAACAAAATTGCATGATACTCGAGGCACCCATTTTGTCTAAAGGGAGTATATGCTTTACCTCAGAAATTATTAAGGCCATTAAGATGAGACTTTAAGATAATGTTCAGAGTAGAGATGACCCTATAACTCCGACGCCCACACCATATATGGGCATAGACTCCGACGCCCACACCAAATATGGGCATAGAGTCATTAGGGAGAACACGTGGTTAATGGGGTCAATGACCTAAATTTCCAAGTACTGTCAATCATTAATCAAATTGTTTCCAGGCGAAGTTTAATAATGTCTGACAAGATTGATGTCAAGATTGATTGATATATCACGAAATGGGAATTAATTTGTTGTTTCTAAGGGGAATTATTGATTTAAGAAAGGGAAATTAATTTGTTGTTTCTAAGGAGAAGGTGTGGAAGAGATATATTGATTACATAATCAGTAGAACCCTATCAGAAGGTCATGACGGGAGTCCATACACGGGCTTAGAATGACGTAATCGACTAGGAAAATGGTTTTCTGAGAAATTGATTACATAATCAGTAGAACCCTAACAGAAGTTCATGACGGGAGTCCATACATGGGCATAGAATGACGTAATCGACTAGGAAAATGGATTTCTGAGAAATTGATTACATAATCAGTAGAACCCTATCAGAAGGTCATGACGGGAGTCCATACATGGGAATAGAATGACTTAATCGAGTAGGAAAATGGATTTCTGAGAAATTGATTACATAATCAGTAGAACCCTATCAGAAGGTCATGACGGGAGTCCATACATTGGCTTAGAATTACTTAATCGACTAGGAAAATGGATTTCTGAGAAATTGATTACATAATCAGTAGAACCGTATCAGAAGGTCATGATGGGAATTCATTTATGGGACATATAATGACGTAATCGACTAAGACAAGCAAGTTACTTTCTAAATGTCCCTCCTAAACCCATTTTCCAACTTGAAGTACTTATCTTTTTCACTCACAACTATACTTTACAGCTTTTTGTTTACCTCAACACCAAGAAATACTTTTCAAAGACCATTTCAGAGCAAGTTACTTTCTTAATGTCCCTCCTAAACCCATTTTGCAACTTGAAGTACATATATTTTTTAACCACGACTATACTTTACAGCTTTTTGAGTGTCCCAACACCAAGAAATACCTTTCAAAAGTCGTTTCAGAGCACGTTACTTTCTTAATGTTCTTCATAAACCCATTTTACAACTTGAAGTACTTACATATTCCACCCACGACTATACTTTACAGCTTTTTTGTTACCTCAACACAAAGAAATACCTTTCAAAGGACATTTCAGAGCAAGTTACATTCTTAATATCACTCCTAAACCCATTTTCCAACTTGAAGTACTTATCTTTTTTCACCCTCAACTACACTTTACAGCTTTTTGGATACCTCAACACCAAGAAGTACTTTTCAAAGACCATTTCAGAGCAAGCTACTTTCTTAATGTCCTTCCTAAACCCATTTTCCGACTTGAAGTACCTATCTTTTTTCACCCACAACTATACTTTACAGCTTTTTGAGTGTCCCAACACCAAGAAATACCTTTCAATGACCATTTCAGAGCAAGTTACTTTCTTTATGTCCCTCATACAGTCATTCTCCAGATTTTAGATATTTTGCTTTTCATCCACAACTATTAAAGTTCTGCATGACTATTACCACATCAATTATCAATGCTTTTTAAAGACCATTACTGAGAAAGTAACATAATTAAAGACCATTATGCACCCATTTTCCAGCTTGGAGTACTTATGTTTCACCCACAACTATATTTTACAGCTTTTTGAGTGTCCCAACACCAAGAAATACTTTTCAAAGACCATTTCAGAGCAAGTTACTTTCTTAATGTCCCTCCTAAACCCATTTTCCAACCTGAAGTACTTATCTTTTTCACACACAACTAGACTTTACAGCTTTGTGGGTGTCCCAACACCAAGAAATACCTTTCAAAGACCATTTCAGAGCAAATTACTTTCATAATTTCCATTCTAAATCCATTTTTCAAGTTCAAGCACTTATATTTTTCATTCACAACTATACTCTACAGCTTTTGGGTTATCTCAACACCAAGAAATACTTTTCAAAGACCATTTCAGAGCAAGTTACTTTCTTAATGTCCCTCCTAAACCCATTTTGCAACTTGAAGTACTTATCTTTTTCACCCACAACTATACTTTACATCTTTTTGAGTGTCCCAACACCAAGAAATACCTTTCAAAGATTATTTCAAAGCAAGTTACTTTCTTAATGTCCCTGCTAAACCCATTTTCCAACTTGAAGTACTTATCTTTTTCACTCACAACTATACTTTACAGCTTTTTGAATGTCCCAACACCAAGAAATACTTTTCAAAGATCATTTCAGAGCAAGTTACTTTCTTAATGTCCCTCCTAAACCCATTTTGCAACTTGAAGTACTTATCTTTTTCACCCACAACTATACTTTACAGCTTTTTGAGTGTCCCAACACCAAGAAATACCTTTCAAAAGACCATTTCAGAGCAAGTTACTTTCTTAATGTCCCTCCTAAACCCATTTTCCTACTTGAAGTACTTATCTTTTTCACTCACAACTATAATTTACAGCTTTTTGGATACCTCATCACCAAGAAATACCTTTCAATGACCATTTAAGAGCAAGTTAAATTGTTTATTTTCATCGTAAAACATTTTTTCAATTCGTAGTACTGATCTTTGTCATTGACAACGATCCTTTACAGCTTTTCGGATACCTAAACTTCAATAAAAACTTTTAAAATATCATTTCAGAGCAAATTATTTTATGAATGGTCATACATAGCTAAGTTTCCAAGATGACGTACATAGCTCTTCCACAATAATCTAGACATTACAGATATTAAATTACATTATCACCCAGAAATACTTTACAAAGATATTTTCTGAGCAAGTTACTTTCTTAATGTTCCTCGTAAGAACAATCTCTAAATATAATGACTTAGCTTTTTCACCCACAACTATACTAAACTTATTTTTTTTTAAATCAAAACAAAGAAATACTGTACAAAGAACATTAAAGTGAAAGATAATGTCTTAATGTCCCTCCTAAGCACATTTTCCAACTTGAAGTGCGTATCTTTTTAAACAACAACTATACTTTACAGCTTTTTGAGTCTCACAACACCAAGAATTACTTTAGAAAGACCATTTCAGAGCAAGTTAATTTCTTAATGTTCATCCTAAAACCATTTTACAACTTGAAGTACTTATCTTTTTCACCCACAACTATAATTTACAGCTTTTTCGAGAACGCAACACCAAAAAATAACTTTCAAAGACCATTTCAAAGCAACTTACATAGTTAATGTCCCTCCTAAACCCATTTTCCAACATGAAGTACTTATCTATTTTACCCACAACTATACTTTACAGCTTTTTGGATACCTCAACACCAAGAAATACCTTTCAAAGACGATTTTAGATCAAGTTCATTTCTTAATGTACATAGTAAACCCATTTTTCAACTTGAAGTACTTACAATTTTAAACCACAACAATACTTAAAAGCTTTTTGTTTACCTCAACAACAAGAATAACATTTAAAAGACAATTTCAGACCAATTTACTTTCTTAATGTTCCTCCTAAACCCATTTTGCAACTTAAAGTACTTATCTTTTTCACCCACAACTATACTTTACAGCTTTTTGGATACCTCAACACCAAGAAATACTTTTCAAAGACCATTTCAGAGCAAGTTACTTTCTTAATGTCCCTCCTAAACCCATTTTCCAAATTGAAGTACTTATCTTTTTCACTCACAACTATACTTTACAGCTTTTTGAGTGTCCCAACACCAAGAAATACCTTTCAATGACCATTTCAGAGAAATTTACTTTCTTAATGTCCCTTTTAAACCCATTTTCCAACTTGAAGTACTTATCTTTTTCACCCACAACTATACTTTACAGATTTTTGGATACCTCAACACCAAGAAATACATTTCAAAGACCATGTCGGAACGATCTCATTATCTAATGTTCCTTCTACACTCAATGGCAAACATGAAGTACTTTACATGGTCAACCAACACCCTACAGTACATCTTGTTGGTAACCACAAAGCACCGTCCACATTTTTAAAGTCCATTTCAGTACACGCTACTGGCGTCAAACCCATTCTCAACCTATTTTACAACTTGAAGTTCTTATATTTTTCACCGACAACTATACTTTACAGCTTTTTGGATACCTCAAAACCAAGAAATACTTTTCAAAGACCATTTCAGAGCAAGTTACTTTCTTAATGTTCCTCCTAAACCCATTTTCCAACTTGAAGTACTTATCTTTTTCACTCACAACTATACTTTACAGCTTTTTGGATACCTCAACATCAAGAAATACGTTTCAAAGACCATTTCAGAGCAAGTTACTGTCTGAAGTTCTCTCCTACCTCCATCTTCCCAGTTAAAGTTCGTATCATTGTCAATATAACCTAACTTTACATCTATTTGGACAACTCAAGACAAATCAATAAGTTACAATTATAATTTCAGAGCTTGTTCAATTCTTATTTTCCCTCCTAAGACAATTTTCCAACATGACATAAATATATTTTTAATCCACAAACAAACGATACAGCTTTTTGGATGCATCAGCACAAAGAAATACTTTTCAAAGACCATTTCAGATCTACTTACGTTCTTAATGTCCCTCCTTCGGCCATTTTACTACATGAAGGACATATCACTTTATCGCTCAGAACAACAATAAAGATATTTTTTTTCCTAAAAACAAAGAAATAAGTGTCAAATAACATTTAAGATCAAGTTACGTTCTTAATGTCCCTCATAAACCCATTTTCCAACTTGAAGTACTTATATTTTTTACCAACAACTATACTTAACAGCTTTTTGAGTGTCCCAACACCAAGAAATACCTTTCAAAAGGTATTTCAGAGCAAGTTACTTTCTTAATGTTCCTTCTAAACCCATTTTCCAACTTGAAGTACTTATCTTTTTCACCCACAACTATACTTTACAGCTTTTTGTATACCTCAACACCAAGAAATACCTTTCAAAGACCATTTCAGAGCAAGTTACTTTCTTAATGTCACTCGTAAACCTATTTTCCAACTTGAAGTACTTATCTTTTTCACCCACAACTATACTTTACAGCTTTTTGGATGTCCCAACACCAAGAAATACTTTTGAAGGACAATTTCAAATCAAGATACTTTCTAAATGAACAACATAAGATATTTTTCCAACATCAAGTACATTTCACTTTTACCCAACACCATAAATGACATAATTTAGTCTCAAAAAAAACAAATCCAAACTTAAAATATGTAATTTAAGATAAAGAACCTTTCTTAATGTTCCTCCTAAAAAAATTTTCCAACTTGAAGTACTTATCTTTTTCACCCACAACTATACTTTACAGCTTTTTGGATACCTCAACACCAAGAAATACTTTTCAAAGACCATTTCAGATCAAGTTGATTTCTTAATGTTCATACCAAACCCATTTTCCAGCTTGAACTACATATCTCTTTCCCTCACACTAATACTTTACAGCTTTTTGAATACCTTAAAACCAAAAAACATTTTTCAAGGACCATTTCCGAGCAAGTTCTTTTCCTAATATCCCTCCAAAGACTATTTTCACACTTAATGTACTTATGTTTTTCACCCACAACTATACTTTACAGCTTTTTGGATACCTCAACACCAAGAAATACCTTTCAAAGGCATTTCAGAGCAAGTTACTTTCTTAATGTTCCTCCTAAACCCATTTTGCAACTTGAATTACTTATCTTTTTCACCCACCACTAGACTTTACAGCTTTTTGTATACCTCTAAGCCAATAAATACTTTTCAAAGACCATTTCAGAGCAAGTTATTTTATTAATTCCCCTACTAAATCCTTTTTACAACTTGAAGTGCTTATCTTTTTCACACACAACTATACTTTACAGCTTTTTGGATACCTCAACACCAAGAAATACTTTTCAAAGAACATTTCAGATCAAGTTTCTTTCTTATTGTCCCTCCTAAACCCATTTTCCAACTTGAAGTACTTATCTTTTTCACTCACAACTATACATTACAGCTTTTTGGATACCTCAACACCAAGAAATACTTTTCAAAGACCATTTCAGAGCAAGTTACTTTCTTAATGTCCCTCCTAAACCTATTTTCCAACTTGAAATACTTATCTGTTTCACCCACAACTATACTTTACAGCTTTTTGGATACCTCAACACCAAGAAATACTTTTCAAAGACCATTTCAGAGCAAGTTATTTTTTTAATGTTTCTCCTAAACACATTTTCCATCTTGAAGTACTTATCTCTTTCACACAAAACTATACTTAACCGCTTTTCGTTTACCTAAAAATCAAGAAAGACTTTTCAAAGATCATTTCAGAGCAAGTTATTTTCTTGATATCCCTCCTACACCCATTTTGCAACTTGAAGTACTTATCTTTTTCACCCACAACTATACTCTACAGCTTTTTGGATACCTCAACATCAAGAAATATTTTTCAAGGACTTTTTCAGAGCAAGTTACTTTCATAATGTCTCTCCTAAACCCATTTTGTAACTTGAAGTACTTATCTTTTTCACCACAACCAGATCATACAGCTTTCTGGATACCTCAACACCAAGAAATACTTTTCAAAAACAATTCAGAGCACGTTACTTTCTTAATGTCCCTCCTAAACCCATTTTCCAACTTGAAGTATTTATATTTTTCAACCGCAACTGTAGTTTACAACATTTTGGTTACCTAAACACTAAGAAATACTTTTCAATGACCATTTCAGAGCAAGTTACTTTCTTAATTTCCCTCCTAAACCCATTTTGCAACTTGAAGTACTTATCTTTTTCACCCACTTTCTAAATGAAAAAGAAATTAGTTTTTAATCAATTCTTTTTTTCCAAATAATATAAAAATTTTCCACTTCGGTTCAGATTTTTCTCAAGGGAATGAAAAAATTTAAAATAATGTTCCAAATTTTCTCAACAAAGTGAAGAAAAGTTTTTGATCTCTTCTGAATTTTACCAAAGAACACGCTCCAATTCTAATTTCTCCAGAGAAAACAAAAATCTTCCAATTCAGTTCTTTATTTCACAAAGACATTATGAAATTTAAAGTTCAATTCTAATTTTTCGGTGGAAGATAGAAAAAGTAATACCAAACTTGTGAATATTTTCATGGAAGATGAAAAGTTCTAGTTCAATTTAAAATTTTCTCAACGAAGTGAAGAAAAGTTCAAGTTCTCTTCTGAACTTTACCAAAGAACACACTTCAATGCTAATTTCTACAGAGAAAACAAAAATCTTCCACTTAAGTTTATAATTTCACAAAGACATAAAGAAATTTAAAGTTCAATTCTTAATTTTTCGGTGGAAGATGGAAAAAGTAATACCATACTTGTGAATATTTTCACCGAAGATAAAAAGTTCTAGTTCAATTTTCAATTTACTCAACAAAGTGAATAAAAGTTCAAATTCTCTACTGAATTTTACTAAAGAACACAATTCAATTCTAATTTCTCCAGAGAAAACAAAAATCTTCCACTTCAGTTCTTTATTTCACAATGACATAAAGAAATTTAAAGTTCAGTTCTAAATTTTTCGGCGGAAAATAGAAAAAAGTTATACTATGATTGTGATTATTTTCCAGTGAAGATAAAAAGTTTCACTTTAATTCTAATTTTCTTAAATTCAGTTCCGATTTTTTGCAAAGAGATGAAAAATTTAAATTTTTTATGTTAGGTTAGGTTAACTTATCATGAGCGCTCATGATAAGTTAACCTAACCTTTTCCGTCGAGTATGGTTAGGTTAGGCTAGATTAAGTTAGGTTAGGTTAAGTTAGATTATGTTAGCCCACTTACGCTTCACTTAGGTTAGCTTAGGTTAGGTGAGAGACAGGCAAAAAATTAGGTGTATGATTAGGTTAGGTTAGGTTAGATTAAGTTAGGTTAGGTTAAGTTAGGTTAGGCTAGGTTAGCCTACGTACGCGCGCGTACGTAGGCTAACCTAGCCTAACCTAACTTAACCTAACCTAACTTAATCTAACCTAACCTAACCTAATCATACACCTAACTTTTTGCCTGTCTCTCACCTAGCCTAAGCTAACCTAAGTGAAGCGTACGTGGGCTAACCTAACCTAACTTAACCTAACCAAACTTAATCTAGCCTCACCTCTCCCGATGTAAAATTAAATTTAATTTAACCTTATAAGGCTCGTACCTGCTCCTTTACTAAAAACAAAAATACCACCAAAAAGTTTTTTCGATAATGGCAAAAAAACTTAACAGAATGCAGGAACAGAATAATATAATTGGAACTGATTTTATTATCTTTACCATAAACACTCTCATATTATAGATTTTTCTATATTATAAAGAAAATTTTCGAATTGAAATTTAAATTTTTATGTCATTGAGAAATTTTGAACTGAAGTGGAAGGTTTTTTCATTTTCATGGGTAAAATTCAGAATTGAGCTAACTTTTTCTCTTCTTTAAGAAAATTCAGAAGAGAACTTGAACATTTAGCACTTCTTCGAGAAAACTCTGAATTAAAGTGGAGTTCCTTATCTTCATGTTGAATATTCACAATCAATGTATAACTTTTTCTATCTTCTATGAAAAATTTGGAAAAGAACTTAAAATTTTTTATTTCTTTGAGAAAAATCAGAACCAAATTTAAGAAAAATTATAAATAAAGTGAAAATTTTGATCTTCATGGAAAATAATCACAATTATAGTATTACTTTTTCTTTCTTTCATCTAAAAATTTAGAATAGAACTTTAAATTTCTTTATTTCTTTGGGGAATTTAAAACTGAAGTGGAATATTTTTATTTTCTCTGGAGAAATTAGAATTGAAGTGTGATCTTTGGTAAAGTTCAGAAGAGAACTTGAACTTTTCTTCACTATGTCGAGAAAATTTTAATTGAACTAGAACTTTTTATCTTTCGTGAAAATATTCACAAGTATGGTATTACTTTTTCTATCTTCCACGGATAAATTTAGAATTGAACTTTAAATTTTTTTATGTCCATGTGAAATAAAGAGGTGAAGTGGAAGATTTTTATTTTCTCTGGTGAAATTAGAATTGAATTGTGTTCTTTAGTAAAATTCAGATGAGAACTTGAACTTTTCTTCACGTCGTTGAGTAAATTTTAAGTTGAACTAGAACTTTTTATCTTCCGGTAAAATATTCACAAGTATAGTATTACTTTTTCTATCTTCCACCGAAAAACTTAGAATTGAACTTTAAATTTCTTTATGTCATTGTGAAATAAAGAACTTAAGTAGAAGATTTTTGTTTTCTCTGGAGAAATTAGAATTGAATTGTGTTCTTTAGTAAAATTCAGAAGAGAACTTGACCTTTTCTTCACTTCGTTAAGGAAATTGTAAATTGAACTGGAACTTTTTATCTTCCGGGAAAATATTCACAAGTATGGTATTACTTTTTATATCTTCCACCAAAAATTAGAATTGAACTTTAAATTTCTTTATGTCTTTGTGAAATAAAGAACTAAAGTGGAAGATTTTTGTTTTCTCTGGTGAAATTAGAATTGAATTGTGTTCTTTAGTAAAATTCAGAAGAGAACTTGAACTTTTCTTCACTTATTTGAGAAAATTTAAAATTGAAGTGGAACTTTTCGTCTTCCATGAAAATATTCACAAGTTTGGTATTACTTTTTCTATCTTCCACCGAAAAATTTAAAAATTAAATATAAATTTACTTATTTCATTTTGAAATAAAGAACTAAAGTGGAAGATTTTTATCTTCTCTGGATAAATTAGAGTCGAAGTGTGTTCTTTAGTAAAATTCAGTAGAGAACTTGAAATTTCCTTTACTTCGTTGAGGAAATTTTAAATTGAACTGGAACTTTTTATTTTCCTGGAAAATATTCACAAGTATGGTATTACTTTTTCTATCTTCCTCCGAAAAATTTAGAATTGAACTTTAAATTTCTTTATGTCTATGTGAAATAAAGAACTTAAGTGGAAGATTTTTATTTTCTCTGGAGAAATTAGAATTGTATTGTGTTCTTTAGTAAAATTCAGTAGAGAACTTGAACTTTTCTTCACTTCTTTGAGGAAATTGTAAATTGAACTAGAACTTTTTATCTTCCGGGAAAATATTCACAAGTATGGTATTACTTTTTCCATCTTCCACCGAAAAATTTTGAATTGAACTTTAAATTTCTTTATGTCTTTGTGAAATTAAGAACTTAAGTGGAAGATTTTTGTTTTCTCTGGAGAAATTAGCATTGAAGTGTGTTCTTTGGTAAAGTTCAGAAGAGAACTTGAACTTTTCTTCACTTCGTTGAGAAAATTTTAAATTGGACATGAACTTTTCATCTTCCATGAAAATATTCACAAGTTTGGTATTACTTTTTCTATCTTCCACCAAAAATTAGAAATGAACTTTAAATTTCTTTATGTCATTGTGAAATAAAGAACTGAATTGGAAGATTTTTATTTTCTTTGGTGAAATCAGAATTGAATTGTGTTCTTTGGTAAAATTCAGAAGAGATCAAAAACTTTTCTTCACTTTGTTGAGAAAATTTAAAATTGAACTAGAACTTTTCATCTTCCATGAAAATATTCACAAGTATGGTACTACTTTTTCTATCTTCCACCGAAAAATTTAGAAATGAACTTTAAATTTCTTTATGTCATTGTGAAATAAAGAACTTAAGTGGAAGATTTTTATTTTCTTTGGTGAAATTAGAATTGAATTGTGTTCTGTAGTAAAATTCAGAAGAGAACTTGAACTTTTCTTCACTTCGTTGAGAAAATTGTAAATTGAACTAGAACTTTTACATCTTCCATGAAAATATTCACAAGTATGGTATTACTTTTTCTATCTTCAACCAAAAAATTTAGAAATGAACTTTAAATTTCTTTATGTCATTGTGAAATAAAGAACTTAAGTGGAAGATTTTTATTTTCTGTGGTGTAATTAGTATTGTATTGTGTTCTTTAGTAAAATTCAGTTGAGATCTTGAACTTTTCTTTACTTCGTTGAGGAAATTCTAAATTGAACTAGAACTTTTTATCTTCGGGGAAAATATTCACAAGTATGGTATTACTTTTTCCATCTTCCACCGAAAAATTTAGAATTGAACTTTAAATTTCTTTATGTCTTTGTGAAATTATGAACTTAAGTGGAAGATTTTTGTTTTCTCTGGAGAAAATAGCATTGAAGTGTGTTCTTTGGTAAAGTTCAGAAGAGAACTTGAACTTTTCTTCACTTCGTTGAGAAAATTTAAAATTGAACATGAACTTTTCATCTTCCATGAAAATATTCACAAGTTTGGTATTACTTTTTCTATCTTCCACCGAAAAATTAGAATTGAACTTTAAATTTCTTTATGTCTTTGTGAAATAAAGAACTGAATTGGAAGATTTTTGTTTTCTCTGGAGAAATTAGAATTGGAGCGTATTCTTTGGTAAAATTCAGAAGAGATCATAAACTTTTCTTCACTTTGTTGAGAAAATTTGGAACATTATTTTAAATTTTTTCATCCCCTTGAGAAAAATCTGAACCGAAGTGGAAAATTTTTATATTATTTGGAAAAATACAATTGATTAAAAACTAATTTCTTTTTCACTGAGAAAGTGGGTAAAAAAGATAAGTACTTCAAGTTGCAAAATGGGTTTAGGATGGACATTAAGAAAGTAACTAGCTCTGAAGGTTTTGCTTAAATGTATTTATTTTGATTGAGGCAACAAAAAAGCTCTAAAGTATAGTTGCGGGTGAAAAAAATATGTGCTTCAAGTTGGAAAATGGGTTTAGGAGGGACATTCAGAAAAGAACTTGCTCTGAAATGGTTTTTGAAAAGTGTTTCTTGGTGATGAGGCATCCAAAAAGCTGTATGAGTATAGTTGTGAGTGAAAAAGATAAGTACTTCAAGTTGGAAAATGGGTTTAGGAGAGACATTAAGAAAGTAACTTGCTCTGAAATTGTCTTTGAAAAGTATTTATTGGTGTTGATGTATCCAAAAAGCTGTAAAGTAGAGTTGTGGGTGAAAAAGATAAGTACTTCAAGTTGGAAAATGGAGTTTAAGAGGGACATTAAGAAAGTAACTTGCTCTGAAATGGTCTTTGAAAAGTATTTCTTGGTGTTGAGGTATCCAGAAAGCTGCAAAGTATTGTTTTGGGTGAAAAAGATAAGTAATTCAAGTTCGAAAATGGGTTTAGGAGGGACATTAAGAAAGTAACATGCTCTGAAATAGTCTTTGAGAAGTATTTCTTGGTGTTGAGGTAACCAAAAAGCTGTAAAGTATAGTTGTGGGTGAAAAAGATAAGTACTTCAACTTGTAAAATGGGTTTAGGAGGGAACATTAAGAAAGTAACTGGCTCTGAAATGGTCTTTGAAAAGTATTTCTTAGTGTTGAGGTAACCAAAAAGCTGTAAAGTATAGTTGTGTGTGAAAAAGATAAGTACTTCAAGTTGGAAACTGGGTTTAGGAGGAACATTAAGAAAGTAACTTGCTCTGAAATGGTTTTTCAAAAGTATTTCTTAGTGTTGAGGCATTCAAAAACTGTAAAGTATAGTTGTGAATGAAAAAGATAAGTACTAAATGTTGAAAAAGGGTTTTATAAGGGCTATTAAGAAAGGAACTTGCTCTGTAATGGTCTTTGAAAAGTATTTCTTGGTTTTGAGGTATCCAAAAAGCTGTAAAGTATAGTTGTGGGGTAAAAAGATAAGTACTTCAAGTTGGAAAATGGGTTTAGGAGGGACAATAAGAAAGTAACTTGCTCTGAAATGGTCTTTGAAAAGTATTTCTTGGTGTTGAGGTATCCAAAAAGCTGTAAAGTATGGATGTGGGGTGAAAAAGATAAGTACTTCAAGTTGCAAAATGGGTTTAGGACGTACATTAAGAAAGTAACTTGCTCTGAAATGGTCTTTGAAAGGTATTTCTTGGTTTTGAGGGATCCAAAAAGCTGTAAAGTATAGTTTTGGGTGAAAAAGGTAAGTACTTCAAGTTGGAAAATGAGTTTAGGAGGAAAATTAAGAAAGTAACTTGCTTTGAAATGGTCTTTGAAAGGTATTTTTTGGTGTTGGGACATCCAAAAAGCTGTATGGTATAATTGTGGTTGAAAAGTATAATTACTTCAAGGTGGAAAATGATCTTACGAGTAACAAAAAGAAAGCGACTTGCTTTGAAAAAGTCTTTTAATAGTATTTCTTTGTTATTAGGTATTCAATTAGATTACATGAATAATTGAGGGTGAAAAATATAAGTACTTCAAGTATCACAATGGGTTTAGTGGGTACATTAAGAAAGTAACTTGATCTGAAATTACCTTTGAAAAGTATTTCTTGGTGTTGAGATATCCAAAACGCTGTAAAGTATAGTCGTGGGAGAAAAAGATAAGTACTTCAAGTTGTAAAATGGGTTTTGGAGGGACAATAAGAAAGTAACTTGCTTTGAAATAGTCTTTGAAAAGTATTTCTTGGTGTTGAGGTATCCGAAAAGCTGTAAAGTATAGTTGTGTGTGAAAAAGATAAGTACTTCAAGTTGCAAAATAGGTTTAGGAGGGACATTAAGAAAGTAACTTGCTCTGAAATGGTCTTTGAAATGTATTTCTTGGTGATGAGGTATCCAAAAAGCTGTAAAGTATAGTTGTAGGTGAAAAAGATAAGTACTTCAAGTTCGAAAATGGGTTTAGGAGGAACATTAAGAAATTAACTTGCTCTGAAATGGTCTTTGAAAAGTATTTCTTGGTGTTGAGGTATCCAAAAAGCTGTAAAGTATAGTTGTGAGTGAAAAAGATAAGTACTTCAAGTTGGAAAATGGGTTTAGGAGGGACATTAACAAAGTAACTTGCTCTGAAATTGTCTTTGAAAGGTATTTCTTGGTGTTGAGGTATCCAAAACGCTTTGAATCATAGTTTTGGATAAAATAGATAAGTACTTCAAGTTGGAAAATGGGTTTAGGAGGCGCAATAAGAAATTAACGTGCTCTGAAATGGTCTTTGAAAAGTATTTCTTTGGGTTGAGGTATCCAGAAAGCTGTAAAATATAGTTGTGAGTGAAAAAGATAAGTACTTCAAGTTGGAAAATGGGTTTAGTAGGGACATTAAGAAAATAACTTTCTCTGAAATGGTCTTTCAAAGGTATTTCTTGGTGTTGTGACACTTAAAAAGCTGTATAGTATAGTTGTGAGTTAAAAAGATAAGTACTTCAAGTTTGAAAATTGTCTTAGGACTTGATTTACCAAAGTAACATGCTTTAACATTGTGCTTGAAAAGTATTTCTTTGTTTTGAGTTAACAAAAAAGCTCTACAGTATAGATGTGGATGAAAAATATAAGTGTTTCATGTTATAAATAGGGTTTAGGAGGGACATTCAAAAAGTTGTCTGCTCTGAAAAAATATTTGAAAATGATTTTTTGATGTTGATGGAACCGAAAAGCTGTAAAGTATAGCTTTGAGTGAAAAAGATAATTACTTCAAGTTGGAAAATGTTTTTCGGATGGACATTATGAATGGAAGAGGCTCTGGAATCGAAAAGTCCTATTAGGGCCTTAATTAGATGTATCATTATAGCATTAAAATATTGTGTTTGGTGAAAAAGAATTCTACTCCCTGTTCGAAATGAATCGTAGTATGGAAATTGAAACTGTAACTTGCTCTGAAGTAGTCTTTGAAATCAATTTCAAAGTGTTGAGTTAACAGCCAAGATGTGAAGTATAGTTGTGGGTGAAAAAGATAAGTACTTCAAGTTGGAAAATGGGTTTAGGAGGGACATTAAGAAAGTAACTTGCTCTGAAATGGTCTTTGAAAGGTATTTCTTGGTGTTGGGAAAATCAAAAAGCTGTAAACTATAGGTGTGGGTGAAAAATATAAGTACTTCAAGTTGGAAAATGGGTTTAGGAGGGACCTTAAGAAAGTAACTTGCTCTGAAATGGTCTTTGAAAGGTATTTCTTGGTTTCGAGGTATCCAAAAAGCTGTAAAGTATAGTTGTGGATGAAAAAGATAAGTACTTCAAGTTGCAAAATGGGTTTAAGAGGGACATTCAGAAAGTAACTTGCTCTGAAATGGTCTTTGAAAAGTATTTCTTGGTGTTGGGAAACTCAAAAAGCTGTAAAGTATAGTTGCGGGTGAAAAAGATAAGTACTTCAAGTTGAAAATTGGGTTTAGGAGGGATATTAAGAAAGTAAATTGCTCTGAAATTGTCTTTGAAAAGTATTTCTTGGTGTTGAGGTATCCAAAAAGCTGTATAGTGTAGTTTTGGGTGAAAGAGATAAGAACTTCGAGTTTCAAATTGGGTTTATGAGGGACATTAATAAATTAGCTTGCTCTGAAATGGTCTTTGAAAAGTATTCCTTGGTGTTGAGGTATCCAAAAAGCTGTAAAGTATACTAGCTGGTGAAAAAGATAAGTACTTCAAGTTGGAAAATGGGTTTAGGAGGGACATTAAGAAAGTAGCTTGCTCTGAAATGGTCTTTGAAAGGTGGTTCTTTGTGCTGTGTCACTCAGAAAGCTGTCAAGTATAGTTGTGGGTGAAAAAGATAAGTACTTCAAGTTGCAAAATGGGTTTAGGAGGGACATTAAGAAAGTAACTTGCTCTGAAAAGTTCCTTCAAAAGTATTTCTTGGTGTTGAGGATACTCAAAAAGCTGTAAAGTATAGTTGTGGGTGAAAAAGATAAGTACTTCAAGTTAGAAAATGGGTTTAGGAGGAACATTAAGAAATTAACGTGTTTTGAAATTGTATGTGAAAAGTATTTATTGGTGTTGTGACATCCAAAAAGCTGTAGCGACTAGTTGTGGGTTATAACTATAAGTACTCCAAGTTAGAAAAGGGGTTTATGATAGACATTTAGAATGGAACATAGTTTGAACTGGTGTTTGAAATGTATTTCTTAGTGTTGAGGTATCCAAAAAGCTGTAAGGTATAGTTTTGGGTGAAAAATATAAGTACTTCAACTTGAAAAATGGGTTTAGGATGGAAATTAAAAAAGTAATTTGCTCTGAAATGGTCCTTGAAAGGTATTTCTTTGTGTTGGGACACTCAAAAAGCTGGTAAGGTTTGGTTTGTGTTTCTAAAATAGTTATTGAATTTTTTTATTAGGCTGTGACTTGTCATTTAGTTAGGATCTCGTTATATAATTGTCTATGAAATGTTTTTCCTTTTTTTTAGTTACCAAACGAACTGTAAAATATAGTTGTGGGTGAAAAAGAAACGCACTTCAAGTTGGAAAATGGGTTTAGTAGGGACACTAAGAAAGTAGATTGCTCTGATATGGTCTTTGAAGAGTATTTCTTGGTGTTGAGGTATCCAAAAAGCTGTAAAGTATGGTTGTGGGTGAAAAAAATAAGTACTACAACTTTGAAAATGGGTTTAGGATTGACATTAACAAAGTAACTTGCTTTGAAATGGTCCTTGAAAAGTATTTCTTTGTGTTGGGCCATCCAAATATCTTTAAATTTGAGTTGTGGGTGTAAATGTTAAGTACGACATTTGTGAATATGGTTTTATGTTGATCGTGAATTTTGGATTATTCTCTTTAAAGGCATATGTTTGTGATTTCCTTATGATTTGTTTTATATAAGGCAGTAAAGTGTATTTGTGGGTGAAAAGATACGTACTTCAAGTTGGAAAATGGGTTTAGGAGGGACATTAAGAAAGTAACTTGCTTGTCTTAGTCGATTACGTCATTCTATGTCCCATTAATGAATTCCCGTCATGACCTTCTGATAGGGTTCTACAGATTATGTAATCAATTTCTCAGAAATCCATTTTCCTAGTCGATTACGTCATTCTATGCCCATGTATGGACTCCCGTCATGATCTTCTGATAGGGTTCTACTGATTATGTAATCAATTTCTCAGAAATCCATTTTCCTATTCTATTACGTCATTCTAAGCCCATTTCTTGACTCACGTCATGACCTTCTGATTGGGTTCTACCTATTATGGATTCATTTTCACAGAAATCCATTTGTCTACTCGATTACGTCTTTTTAAGCCCATGTATTGACTCCCGTCATGACCTCCTGATATGGTTCTACCGATTATGTAATAAATATATCTCTTCCCCACATTCTCCTTAGAAACAACAAATTAATTCCCCTTTCTTAAATCAATAATTCCCCTTAGAAACAACAAATTATTTCCCATTTCGTGATATATCAATCAATCTTGACATAACCTATCAGACATTATTAAACTTCGCCTAGAAACAATTTTATTAATGATTGACAGTACATGGAAATTTAGGTCATTGACTCCATTAACCACGTGTTCTCCCTAATGACTCTATGCCCATATTTGGTGTGGGCGTCGGAGTCTATGCCCATATATGGTGTGGGCGTCGGAGTTATAGGGTCATCTCTACTGTTCAGTAGGATTTTGAACTAAATCAAAAGACAGTATGTTCATCTAGGTTGTCAAAAAGGCATTTCTGCAATATCTCAGGCACCGTTGATTATAAAAATTAATGATTTAAGTTGCCGGGTTGAAAATTTGAGGGGGTATTTGAACGGGAGATTAAGTTGATTTTAAATCGTGACTGAGTCGGAACTAAATGAGCATATCAATGACAACAAGTTCTTGAAGAAAAATATAATGATATTGATTCTCATTGAGACGTAGTTTTTTTTTACGTTGATCTGCTTAGATTCCAAACCGTGAAGAAACCTAAATTAAATTTCCAGAACTAAGGGAACTTCAACCAGAAATAAACCTAGTTGCATTGTTGCATTGATTTCTTGTGGTAAAATGATCGATCAATATTCGTTATTTTTAATATTCGATATTTGGTTATATGCGTCTATATTCCTCTGCTGTTTTTAATTTAAACACAAATTTGCAACAAGTTTCGATACCAGTTTTACCAAAGAATGCTAGGCGAATTCAGAGGGAATACTATTAAAATAAATGTGTTGAAAATCCTCTCCCATCATATTACAACCTCTTATATAGGCAAATATTGATCAACTATTTTATTTCAAGGATATTACCGTATATATTTTATGTAAGTGCTTGTTTGCTTGAAGAAATGTATTTTGAGACCATTTATCAATGTGTTCCTTTTTGTTGGTAAAAAAAGGGAAAAAATGAATAAAAGAAAAATATAGAATAAAAGAAAACATAGGACGTCAAGAAGCAGCGCAAACAGATTTGTTTCTGAAATTTTAATATTGTTGTCTTCTCGGCCTTGAATCCTAAAGCAGGTAAAGGAAAAAAATAAAAATTTTCACAAAAAGATTCATATAGCCACAATTTCAATCCAAAGTTTACTTTACTTGATAAGCTACCGTTTATCCTCCCAAGTTAAAATTTAAAATCTATCTGACCCCCCCCTAGTCAAATACTCCCTCGAAGTTTTAATTGGATCCTAAGCCGTTAATCCTATTCCTTGGATTTTGCAGATCTGGTTTTTGATAGCCTTTATGCACATATTGTAGTTATATTTAGCTCTTCCTTTTCCCTGAATTCATAATTTGGCGTCTTCTTCAAAATCTCCTTCTCAAAATTCCTCAAAAGTTTCAGTTCACTGCCTTAAACCGCCCCCGAGATATTGCATATGCACCATTTGACAACCTAGCCGTGCATAATGCCTTTTAATATACCTCGGTATTTAAACGTCCATTAATTAAATGTTCCATAGGAGATTATAGTGCAAAAAAAAAAATCAATATAAGAAGTGCGGACAACCATCGGAAAGTTCTTTCCCTCCTCCAAACTTGAATTTGGATTTTCCTTGCGCAACCGTGTCTCTTCCATTCGTCAGCAGTACTTGAAAGCTTCAACTTCGTCCCCCGGGCTATTCGCAAGATATTAAAAAAATGCTACTTCAATGACCAGGATGCACATAGAGTCCTTCAATTTACTTTCAAACCCCTTGTAAGTTAAAATTATAAATCCACTTGTCCCGTCTACTCTCCAACACTCCCTCAAAGTCCCAACCTGACCCATTAAGCTTTTCATAAGAAATTGTAGAGAATATCAAAAATCGAGTGTACATAGCATCTTTTGATTTTCTTAGGTACAAGTATTGCTTCCAGGGTGCACTCTCCGGAAACTCCGCAAATCTTTGCCTAGTGAAAGATCCAAGAGAGTTCGTTCGAAATACAACTAATTGGAACGGAAGGGTTTTTGGGTCATTGCTAGACCCCTGAGACCCCCTCTCCTCACTCCCAGCAAAATGTACAATTTTCTTAAGCTAAGGAATGATCCCCAGACACTTAGAACTAGTCAGAGACCCAGGACTGAACATACCACTTTTTTTGTTATAACACCTGTAAAACATGTTGTCCATGTGTAAACAATGGGTAACTTATATAACTTACGGCCCTTATTCTAGGGACTGTGGTGGTGATGTCATCCCTAGAGGCATTTTGTTGGACCTTTTTACTATTTTCGACATAATTGAAATCTCAAAAATCTCGATCAGATGTCTTTGGGGCTGTGGAGGCAAGTAGGAAAATAAGCACGGGAGGGGGGCTGGTCGACCTCCAATCAGTTCGACTTCAAAAAGGCCACCAAAACTTTCGCTTTCACATCTCAATTTCCCATTTCTGTTCCAGGATGCAGCAGGTATGGTATTTTGCTGGCCTAGATGCACAAAGTGTCTTTTTATCAAGGTTCGGCCTTTCCCCCAAGTAATTATCGAATGTCCACTTCCCCTCTCAATATTCTCTTAAAGTTCAAAATTCATATCCAAAGCCTGGAACTCTTCAAATACACCATTTAACGGTTTGGCAGCACATTGTCTTTTTGTTTTTTCTCACTAATTTACCGTACATAAGCTTCTTAATAGATAAAAGCTTATGGTGCAAAACACTATTTTGTCTGAATTGGAGGAAAAAAGTTCCCCCCCCCCTCTACCCAAAAATAAATTTGAATTCCCCATGATCCACTCTCCCCTTTCCTTTCTGCAACATTACCTGAAAGATTCAATCCCATCCCGCTAGCCGTTTCCATGATATTGCTGATGACGCTTCTCTCCAAGTCAACACTGAAAATCTGCTTGACCTCTTCCCCCTTCCCATACTCCCACAAAGTTTCAGCTTGATCTCTTAGGTCGTTAGTTTCTGCTCATGAGACATTACAGATATATACTCGATACATATAGTATTTCGATTTAGTTCAACCTCCCACTCATTCCCTGAAAGTTTCAACTTGATACCCTCAGTTGATCGTAATATATGGATGATAAGCAATTTTGATAACTTAGTAGCATATAGTGGCTTTAGATTTACCTCGCTACTTAACCATGCATTGTAAACGTCATATCAGTTTATAGTGCAAAACATTATTTTGTCAGGATTGCTGACAAAATATTGTCTAGTCCCCTTCCTTGACTCTAAATTTGAATTTTTCTTGTCCCACCCTCCTTCTTTCTTTAGTCCAACAGTACCCAAAATTTTCAGCTGCATCCTCCAAACCACTTTCAAGATATTGTATGTATGTCAAGTGAATAAACTGGATACAGAAAATGTCTTTCAATTTGAAACTAAAGCCTCCTCCCCAAGTCCGAATTTAAAGTTCACTGGACTCCCTCCTCTCAAGTATTTCTGAAAGTTTCAACCCGATCCCTAAAGCTATTCTCAATGTGATGTGAATAATTAAAAAAAAAAAAATTGCATGTAACTTGACTTACTCGGGTAAATGTGTAGTTCTACGAGTATCTTCTCGGAAAAACCGTGGAATCTTGGCACAGTAAGCAATCTATAAGAGATAGCTCAAAATATAACTAATCAAGAAAAAATAAATTTTCGCCCCTTTCTCTACCCTATTACCTGCCCCCTACCCTCAACACCAAAATGTCTGATACTTTCGATTCAGATAGCGGTCCATGAAATTTTCGAGCCAATTGCACACACTTTATCAAATAAGACCCCTTTCCTATTAAAAAATATAAATTTTCAAAACGGGAAGTTGAATAACTTAAGCCCTCTCCCAAAAAACTGCGAAGTCATGTGATTTTCGGAGGAACATTTATTGGGTTACTGAGCTAATCTGAACAAAATCGATGTCTCAATAGTATCCCTCAATCTATTTAAAGACACCCATATCCTTGATTTTAACGACACCTATGGCCGGGATTCCTGCGACACCCTGGAAGACACACCCCCAAGACTCCTACGATACCCTAGATTGTGGATGACACACCCCCCACGGTTCCTAAGACACCCTGTTTCAGGTGGCCAGCAGGTGTGGGTTACGTCAAAGGGTAGTTTTCTAAGAGATGCTGGTGCATGTTAAGTCACAGGGAATGTTTAGTTGTGCAAATGTTACGTAATAGGACGTGTTAGAGTCCGTTAGTCAAGCGGGGGAGTCCTGTCTGTAACTGAGGAGGAGCAGACGTGGGTATTACACAATGTCAGCACACGCGTGGGGTGTTACGTAATGACGAAGCACACATCGGTGTTGCATAGTAATTTTTAAGATTTAATTTTCTATCAAGACGTTTTTTTTCAAGACGTTTTTTTTCAAGGCTATTTTTTCAATGTTTTTTTTTCTTGGGTTTTTTTTTCTTTCAAGCCATTTTCTCCAAGACGTTTTTCAAGACGTTTTTTTCTAAGACATTTTTTCAAAATTAATTTATTTCTTAAGTAATTCGAAACATGATTAAGGGTAAAGTATTCACAAGTAACATGTTTCTTCAGATCCCATAGGGAGTCCCCAGTTGCAACTGAGGAGGACACAGGCATGGGGTGTCACGTAATGAGGATGTACACGCCGGGTGTTACATAACACTTTGAGATTCATTTTATTTCAATGCTTTTTCTCAGGGAACCTTTATATTCTAGTGATTTTTGTCCCCATTAGGATTCGAAAGCACATTTCCATCCAATGGAATGGAGCCTTAACCGGGTGGATTATGAGCACCTTTCTAATATTTTGTTTGATTTAATTCTAAGAAATAACCTATTGCATGCAACAAAAACCCCATTTTCTCGCATTCGAGAATAAGTAAATAAATTGTGTGTTTCCTATGGATGCAATAATTGACAAACAGAGGGGAACACTGATTACTAGAAATTGCTTTAATTTGGTAAGCAGTTGCTCGTTAAGTAATGCTCTTAGAGCGTGTTCCCAGATAATATTGCAGGTTGTTGCTATCGTAATTTCTTAGTAATAAAGGTGTGAAGGGCTACAAGGTGCTTAATTTACGTAAACGATTACGTATTGAACATTCGGCCTTGAACAAGGTATCTAAAAAGACAAAGGCTTTTGTAAATACAAAATCTATTGCTAAGAAAACTATAAAATCATGAAATCACAGAAGAAACACTCAAAACTCAATAAATGCAAAAACAAAACGTGAAAAGGCCTATAAAGAATAAATTATAACCAAAAAGAACCATGAAATCCCAGAAAAAGCAGTTAAAACTCCTACAAACGGAAAAACAAAGCATATAAAGGGTAAAATATAAGCAAAAACATGCGTGAATTGAAGAAAGGCAGGAGTCCTAGCAGACAATTCCAGAGAGGCAGTGTTGCTATTAGAGGTAAATTTAAGCCCTATTAAGATACTTTGAGAGCTTTAATGAAAATATCACATTTATTTGAACCATAACTATGAATATTCCCCCCACCATAGCAATATGCAGTTGGTCCACCCCAAGCCATTAATTCCAGGGGGGAGGATTTTTGTAGAGACAAGTTTTATTACCCTATAATGCCTGTTATCATTTCTAAGATATTTTCATCATTTTTTCTTGGTGAAAATCATGTATTCAATCTATGTATTCACGTTTTTGCAAGCCAACCCTATCGTGATGCCTCCCAAAACACCTCAGATTACCACGCCATCACGCAGCTGATCCATGCCATCCATGAGGCATCCGCCACCACCCCTAGGACATTTTCAACGTTCTTCCTACAACAAATAAGCTTATGAATCCAAAGCTTATGAACACTATTTTTAATTGAACAGCGGGACTTAGCATTTCATTGTTAGAACGTGATAGTTCGAGACAATTCAAGCCACTTATATTTTAAAACATTTCTTGAACGATCCTTCTCCTTGTTTCCAATATTTTATAAAAATTGGCTGCATGGTGGTACCCTGCGACAACCGTCATCATCACTTGAGCGTTTTCTGACGCTTGAATACCCCAACGGATATATTTTCTATTTTTTATTGCTATTCTTTTCTGACAATTCCCAACCTGTTCCCAACCTTCAATTCCCAACCTTCATTACCAAGTCATTCTCCTAATATTTTCTTGTTAAAAATCATGTGTTCAATCCATTGTACCATGTTTTTGCAGGCCAACCCTATCATAATGCCTCCAAAAACATACCACACCACAGTGGCATTATGTGCCTGGCCCCATGACACATATGTGGCATCCGTCATCATCTCTAGAGCATTTTCAACCCTTTCCCCATAAAAAAGTTTATAAATCTAAAACTGAACACTGTTTTTATTTGAACAGCAGGACTTAGCTTTTCAGTGTTAGAATGTGATAGTCTAAGGCAATTTACGCCAATTAGAATTAAAAAAATTTCCTGAACGAGCCTCCTCCTTATTTCTGATGGTTTTACAAAACTTGGTTGTATGGTACCACCTTGCAACACCTGTCATCATCATTTAAGCGTTTTCTAACGCTTGAATCCGCAAATGGATATATTTTTATTATTGCTATTATTTTTCGGTAATTCCCAACCGGTGAGATGCTATTACTGACCTACTGGCACTCTCAACCACCCCCTCATCATTCCCAAGATATGTTCCTGATATTTTCTTGTTAAACATCGTGCATTCAATCCATTGGTTTAGGTTTTCGCAACCCAACCCTCCGTGATACACCATGCCAATTCACACCCCCGTGCCATTACGCAGCTAACCCCTGCCATCCACGTGGTATCTGACAGAATCCCTAGGACGTTTTCAACATTTTTCCTACAACAAATAATCTTATAAATCTAAGATTGAACGCTGTTCTTATTTGAACAGCAGGACTTAGCATTTGTATTTTTGTTTTCTTATAATTACGAAAACAGTACTACGAAAACATCCTAAGTAATGAGTTTCAAACAAAAAACTTCCAATATACACTTTCAAACAACAAGAAATGTAACTAAGATAAACGACGACACAACACCAGAACAACCTAAGTCATACGTTTCAAAAAAAACTTCCAAAATACACGTTGAAAGAGCAACAAAGGTAACACTGTCAAAATAAACCACAACACTACACTACAATAACATTCTAAGTCATACGTTTTAAACGAAAAGTGTAACACAGACAAGATAAACCACGACACAACACTACCAAGCTTTGTTTTCCGACAATTCATAATCTCTGGCACACTATTACAGACCCATCGGCACCTTCTGACACCACATCATCATTCCCAAGACATTTTGGAACATTTCTTGTTAAAAATCCTGCATTCAATCCATTGCTTCGTGTTTTTGCAGGCCAACCCTATCATGATGCTTCCCGAAACACCTCACACTACCACTTAATAAACCATACCTATTAACATCACCGTTCCACACTGTTACTGGCCTTCTGGAACCCTCTACCACCCAATAAGTATTCGTAAGGCGTTTTCCAGATATTTTCTTGTAAAAAATCAAGCATTAACTTAATTGATTCATGTTTTCGCAACCGAACCCTCCGTGATACACCATGTCAATTCACAACACTGAGCCACACTATTACTGGCCGTCTGGCACTCTCTAATACCTATTCCACATTCCTAAGATATGTTCCAGACCTTCTCTTGTAAAAATCACTCATTAAATACACTGTTTCATGTTTTCACAACCCAACCCTCTGTGATACACAATGTTTATTCACTCTACCGTTCCACACTATTACAGGCCCACTGGCACCATCCACTATCACCTCATTATTGCTAAGACATTTTCCACATATTTTGTTAAATATCACAATTGAATCTATTGATTCATGTTTTCACAATCTAACCCTTTGTGATACACCATGTCAATTCACACCACTGTGCTACACTATTACTGACCCACTGTGACCCAGGATATTTTTTTAGTGTTGTCTCGTGGTTTATCTTGTCTCTATCATAGTGGATTTGGAAGTTTTCTTTTCGAAAAGTGTAACATAGGATGTTTTTATAGTGTAGTGCCGTGGTTCATCTTGTCTGTGTTACCTTTGTTGGTGTTTCGAAGTGTAATTTAGAAGTTTTTCGCTTGAAACGTATGACTTGGGATGTGTTTTTTATAGTGTAGTGTCAAGGTTTATCTTGTCTCTATTGCCTTTGTTGGGGTTTCAAAGTGAATTTGGAAGTTTTCGTTTCAAAAGTGTAACTTAGAATGTTTTTGTAGTGTGGTGTCACGGTCCATCTTGTATGTGTTACCTTTGTTGGTGTTTCAAAGAGTATTTTGGAAGTTTTTTGCTTGAAACGTATGACTTGTGATGTTTTTTTTTAGTGTAGCGTCGTGGTTTATCGTGTCTGTGTTACCTTTGTTAATGTTTCAAAGTGTATTTTGGAGCTTTTTTGTTTTTAATGTATTACTTAGGATATTTTTATAATGCAGTCTCATGGTTTATCTTGTCTGTTTTATATTTCTTGATGTTCCAAAGTGTGTTTTGGACATTTTTCGTTTCAGACGTTTGACTTAGGATTTTTTTGTAGTCTTGTGTCGTCTTTTATCTTGTATATGTTACGTGTTTTAGTTTGAAACGTATGACTTAGATTGTTTTTAAGTGTAGTGTTGTGGTTTATCTTGTCTGTGAAATCTTTCTTCTTGTTTCAAAGCGTATATAGAAAGTTTCTCGGTTGAAACGTATGACTTAGGATGTTTTTGTAGTTTTTTGTCTTGGTTTATCTTGTCTGTGTCACCTTTGTTGGTGACAATTATGTCACGGTGATTCTTGTCTCGGCTACCTTTCTTAGTGTTTCAAAATACATTTTGGAAGTTTTTTATTTGAAACGTATGACTTAGGATGTATTTTTTAGTGTTGTTTCATGGTTTATCTTTCTATGTTACCCTTGTTGGTGTTTCAAAGTGTATTCTGGACGTTTTTTGTTTGAAACGTATGACTTGGGATGTTTTTTTGCAGTGGAGCTTCGTGGTTTCTCTTGTCTGTGTTACCTTTGTTGATGTTTCAAAGTTTATTTTGAAACTTCTTTGTTTTTAACGTATTACTTAGGATATTTTTGTAGTGCAGTCTCATGGTTTATCTTGTCTGTTTTACCTTTGTTGATGTTGCAAAGTGTGTTTTGGACTTTTCTTTACTTAGAACGTTTGACTTAGGATTTTTTTTGTAGTCTTGTGTTCGGTTTTATCTTGTCTATGTTACTTTTTTTCGTTTGAAACGTATGACTTAGGTTGTTTTGGTAGTGTAGTGTCGCAGTTTATCCTGTCTGTGTTACCTTTGTTGGGTTTCAGTGTGTATTTTGAAAGTTTCGCGTTAGAAACGTATGACTTAGGATATTTTTGCATTGTTTAGTCTTGGTTAATCTTTTCTGTGTCACCTGTTTTGGTGGCAATTATGTCGCAGTTTTTCTCGTCTGTGGTACCTTTGTTAGTGTTTCAAAGTGTATTTTGGAAGTTTTTCGTTTGAAACGTATGACTTACGATGTATTTGTAGTGTTGTTTCATGGCTTATCTTGTCCGTGTTACCCTCGTTGGTTTTTCAAAGTGTATTTTGGAATTTTTTGTTTGAAACGTATGATGTAGGATGTTTTGGTAGTGTTGTGTCATGGTTACCTTGTCTGTTTTACCTTTATTGGTGTTTCAAAGTGAATTTTGGACTATTTGAATTTGAAATGTATGACTTAGGATGTTTTTGTGGTGCTGTATCATGGTTATCTTGTCTCTGTTACCTTTGTTGGTGTTTCAAATTGTATTTTAGAAGATTTTCGCTTGAAATGTATGACTTGGGATGTGTTTTTTGTAGTGTAGTTTCGTAGTTTATCTTGTCTGTTTTACCTTTGTTGATGTTTCAAAGTGTATTTTGAAACTTTTTTGTTTTTAACGTATTACTTAGGACATTTTTGTAGTGCAGTCTCATGGCTTATCTTGTCTGTTTTACCTTTGTTGATGTTCCAAAGTGTGTTTAGGACTTTTTTTGTTTAAAACGTTTGACTTAGGATATTTTTTTTGTAGTCTTGTGTCGTTTTTTTATCTTGTCTATGTTACGTTTTTCGTTTGAAACGTATAACTTATGTATTTCTTGTAGTGTAGTGTCGTGGTTTATACTGATTGTGTTACCTTTCTTGTGTTTCAAAGTGTATATAGAAAGTTTATCGTTTGAAACGTATGACTTAGGATGTTTTTGTAGTGTTTTGTCTTGGTTTGTCATGTCTGAGTCCCCTTTGCTGGTGGCAATTACTTCGCGGTTTTTCTCGTCTGTGGTACCTTTGTCAGTGTTTCAAAGTGTATTTTGAAAGTTTTTCGTTTGAAACGTATGACTTAGGATGTATTTTTTAGTGTTGTATCATGGTTTATTTTCTATGTATTACCCTTGTTCTTTTTTCAAAGCGAATTTTGGAAGTTTTTTGTTTGAAACGTATGACTTAGGATATTTTTGTGGTGTTGTGTCGTGGTTATCTTGTCTGTTTTGCCTTTATTGGTGTTTCAAAGTGTATTTTGGACTATTTTCATTTGAAAGGTATGACTTAGGATGTTTTTGCAATGTCGTGTCGTTGTATATCTTGTCTGTGTTACCTTTGGTGATGTTTCAAAGGGTATTTTGGAAGTTTTCACTTGACACGTATGACTTGCGATGATCTTGTAGTGTTGTGTCGTGCTTTATCCTGTATGTGTTACCTCTGTTGGTGTTTGAATTGTATCTTAGAAGTTCTTCGTTTGAAACGTATGATGTAGGATGTATTTTTAGTGTTGTGTCATGCTTTATCTTGTCTTTATTACCTTCGTTGGTGTTTCAAAGTGTATTCAGGAAGTTTTCGTCGAAATGTATGACCTAGGATATTTTTTTATAGCGTCGCGTCGTGGTTTATTTCAAAGTGTATTTTGGAAGTTTTTCGTTTGAAACGTATGACTTAGGATGTTTTTGTAGTATTGCGTCCTGGTTCATCTTGTTTGTGTTATCTTTGTGGGTGTTTAAAATTTTATTTTCGTTTAAACGCATGACTTAGGATGTTTTTTGTTTTTTTGCGTCATGGTTTATCTTGTCTGTGTTACCTTTGTTATTATTTCAAAGTGTATTTTGGAAGTTTTTCGTTTGAAACGTATAACTTAAGATGTTTCTTGTATTGTTTTCTCCCGGTTTATCTTGTCTGTGTTACCTTTGTAGATGTTTAAAATTTTATTTTCGTTGGAAACTTATGGCTTAGGATGTTTTTGTAGTGTTGTTTCATGGTTTATCTTGCCTGTGTTACCTTTGTTGGTGTTTCAAAGGGTATTTTGGAAGTTTTTCCTTTAATACGTATGCCTTAGGATATTTTTGTAGTGTTTGTCGTGGCGTAGTTTTTTCCTCGTGCAACTGATTTTCTTCATGAAACTTGTTGCATGCCTTTTTTTGTTCATGAAACTTAATCTATCATGATATGCTAGTAGGTTAGGCTAACCTACACAGACTAGGTTAGGTTAGTTTTTCAAATGAAAAACTACCAAAATATTCTTTGGAATATCTACAAAGGTAACACCGACAAAATAAACCACGACACGACATTATAAAAACATCCTAAATCATACGTATCAAACGAAAAACTTCCAATTTGCACTTTCAAACAACAAGAAATGCAACACAGATATACCATGAAACAACACTACAAAAAAACCTAAGTCATACGTTTCAAAAGCAAAACTTTCAAAATACACATTGAAAAAGCAACAAAGGTAACACTGTCAAAATGAACCTCGAAACTACACTACAAAAACATCCTAAGTCATACGTTTCAAACGAAAGACCGTAACACACAAAATATAAACCACGACACAACACTACAATGCTTTATTTTCCGAGAATTCATAACCTCTGGCACACCATACCGTTTCACTCTACCGTTCAACACTATTACTGGCCCACTGGCACCCTCAACTACCACCTAATTATTCCTAAGACATCTTCCAGATATTTTCTTGCTAAAAATCACCATTAAATCCATTGATTCATTTTTCACAACCTAACCCTTCGTGATACACCTTGTCGATTCACACCACCGTTCCAAACTATTACTGGACCAATGGCACCCTGTACCATCATCTCATCATTCATAAGACGTTTTGCAGATATCTTCTTCTTAAAAATCATGCATTAAATCCATTGATTCATTTTATCGCAACCCAACCCTTCGTGATACACCATATCAATTCACGCCACCGTGCGAAACTATTACTGACCCACTGTCACACAGGATATTTTTGTAGTGTTGTCTCGTTGTTTATCTTATCTCTATCTTGTCTCTATCATAGTGGATCTTGAAGTTTTCCTTTCGAAAAGTATAACTTAGGATGTTTTTTTAGTGTAGTGCCGTGGTTCATCTTGTCTGTGTTACCTTTGTTGGTGTTTCAAAGTGTAATTTAGAAGTTTTTCGCTTGAAACGTATGACTTGGGATGTGTTTTTTATAGTGTACTGTCATGTTTCATCTTGTCTGTGTTACCTTTATAGATGTTTCAAAAGTGTGTTTTGGAACTTTTTTGTTTTTAATGTATTACTTAGGATATTTTTGTAGTGCTGTCTCATGGTTTATCTTGTCTGCTTTACTTTTGTTGATGTTCCAAAGTTTATTTTGGACGTTTTTCATTTAAAACGTTGGACTGAGGATTTTTTTGTAGTCTTGTGTCGTGTCTTATCTTGTCTATGTTACGTTTTTTCGTTTGAAATGTATGACTTAGGTTGTTTTTATAGTGTACAGCCGTGGTTTATCTTGACTGTGTTCCCTTTCTTGCTGTTTCAAAGTGTATTTTGAAAGTTTCTTGTTTCAAACGTATGACATAGGATGTTTTTGTATTTTTCCTTTTAGGATGTTTCAAAGTGTATTTTGGACTATTTTCGTTTGAAACTTGTGACTTATGATGTTTTCGTAGTGTTGTGTCGTAGTTTATCTTTCTATGTTACCCTTGTTGGTTTTTCAAAGTGTATTTTGCAAGTTTTTTGTTTAAAACGTATGACTTAGGATATTTTTGTGGTGTTTTGTCGTGGTTATCTTGTCTGTTTTACCTTTATTGGTGTTTCAAAGTGTATTTTGGACTATTTTAATTTGAAATGTATGACTTAGGATATTTTTGCAATGTCGTTTCGTGGTGTATCTTGTCTGTGTTACCTAAGTTGATGTTTCAAAGTGTATTTTGGAAGTTTTTCACTTGACACGTATGACTTGCGATGATTTTGTAGTGCTGTGTCGTGCTTTATCTTGTCTGTGTTACCTTATTTGGTGTTTGAATTGTATCTTAGAAGTTCTTCGTTTGAAACGTATGACGTAGGATGTATTTTTAGCGTTGTGTCATGCTTTATCTTGTCTTTATTACCTTCGTTGGTGTTTCAAAGTGTATTCAGGAAGTTTTCGTCGAAATGTATGACCTAGGATATTTTTTTATAGCGTCGCGTCGTGGTTTATTTCAAAGTGTATTTTGGAAGTTTTTCATTTGAAATGTATGACTTAGGATGTTTTTGTAGTCTTGTCTCCTGGTTTATCTTGTCTGTGTTATCTTTGTGGGTGTTTAAAATTTTATTTTCGTTTGAAACGTATGACTTAGGATGTTTTTTGTTGTGTTGCGTCATGGCTTATCTTGCCTGTGTTACCTTTGTTGGTTTTTCAAAGTGTATTTCGGAAATTTTTCCTTTAATACATATGCCTTAGGATTTTTTTGTAGTGTTTGTTTTGGCGTGTTTTTTCCTCGTGCAACTGATTTTCTTCATGAAGCTTGTTGTGTTCTGTTTTTTGTTCATGAAAATTAATCTATCATGATATGCTAGCAGGTTAGGCTAACCTACACAGACTAGGTTAGGCTAGTTTTTCAAATGAAAAACTACCAAAATACACTGTAGAACATCAACAAAGGTAACACAGACAAAATAAACCATGACACAACATTACAAAAACATCCTAAGTCATACGTATCAAATGAAAAACTTCCAATATGAACTTTCAAACAACAAGAAATGCATCACAGATATACCACGAAACAACACTACAAAAAAACCTAAGTCGTACGTTTCAAAAGAAAAACTTCCAAAATACACATTGAAAGAGCAACAAAGGTAACACTATCAAAATGAACCACGACACTACAGAACAAAAACATCCTAAGTCATACGTTTAAAACGAAAAAATGTAACACAGAAAAGATAAACCACGACACAACACTACAACGCTTTATTTTCCGACAATTCATAACCTGTGGCACACCATTAAAGATTCATTGGCACCTTCTGACCCCACCTCATCATTTCCAAACATTTTCGGATATATCTTGTTAAAATTCATGCATTCAATCCATTGCATCTACTCAGTATTTGTAAGGCATTTCCAGATATTTTCTTGTAAAAGATCACGCATTAGCTCAATTGATTCATGTTTTAGCAACCGAACCCTCCTTGATACACCATGTCAGATCACACCACCGTGCTACAATATTACTGGGCCTCTGGCACTCTTTAACAACAATTCAGCATTCCTATGATATGTTCCAGATCTTTTCCTGTTGAAAATCGCTCAGTAAATACACATTTTCATTTTTTCACAACCCAACCCTCTGTGATACACCATGTTTATTCACTCTACCGTTCAACACTATTACTGGCCCACTGGCAACCTCAGCTACCACCTTATTATTCCTAAGACATCTTCCAGATATTTTCTTGCTAAAAATCACCATTAAATCCATTGATTCATTTTTCACAACCTAACCCTTCGTGATGTACCCTGTCGATTCACACCACCTTTCCAAACTATTACTGGACCAATGGCACCCTCTACCACCATCTCATCATTCATCAGACGTTTTGCAGATATTTTCTTCTTAAAAATCTTGCATTAAATCCATTGATTCATGTTTTCGCAATCCAACCCTTCGTGATACACCATATCAATTCACACCACCGTGCGAAACTATTACTGAACCACTGTCACACAGGATATTTTTGTAGTGTTGTCTCGTTGTTTATCTTATCTCTATCTTGTCTCTATCATAGTGGATTTGAAAGTTTTCGTTTCGAAAAGAGTAACTTAGGATGTTTTTGCAGTGTAGTCCCGTGGTTCATCCTGTCTGTGTTACCTTTGTTGGTGTTTCAAAGTGTAATTTAGAAGTTTTTCGCTTGAAACGTATGACTTCGGGTGTGTTTTTTGTAGTGTTGTGTCGTGGTTTATCTTGTCTGTGTTACCTTTATAGATGTTTCAAAAGTGTGTTTTGGAACTTTTTTGTTTTTAATGTATTACTTAGGATATTTTTGTACTGCTGTGTCATGGTTTATCTTGTCTGCTTTACTTTTGTTGATGTTCCAAAGTTTATTTTGGACGTTTTTCATTTAAAACGTTTGACTTGGGATTTTCTTGGAGTCTTGTGTCGTGTCTTATCTTGTCTATGTTACGTTTTTTCGTTTGAAACATATGACTTGGGTTGTTTTTATAGTGCACTGCCGTGGTTTAACTTGTCTGTGATCCCTTTCTTGATGTTTCAAAGTGTATTTTGAAAGTTTCTCGTTTCAAACGTATGACTTAGTATGTTTTTGTGTAGTTGTGTCATGGTTATCTTGTCTGTCTTACCTTTATTGGTGTTTCCAAAGTGTATTTTGGACTATTTTCATTTGAAACTTGTGACTTAGGAGGTTTTTTGTAGTGTAGTTTCATGGTTTATCTTGTCGGTGTTACCTTTGTCGGTGTTTCAAAGTATCTTTTAGGAGTATTTCGCTTAAAACGTATGACTTGGGATGTGTTTTTTGTAGTGTAGTGTCGTGGTTTATCTTGTCAGTGTTACCTTTGTCGATGTTTCAAAGTGCATTTTGGAAATTTTGTTTTTAACGTATTAGTTATGATATTTTTGTAGTGCAGTCTCATGGTTTATCTTGTCTGTTTTACCTTTGTTGATGTTCCAAAGTGTGTTTTGGACGTTTTTCGTTTAAATTGTTTGACTTAGGATTTTTTTGTAGTCTTGTGTCGTGTTTTATCTTGTCTATGTTACGTTTTTTCGTTTGAAACGTATGACTTAGGTTGTTTTGTAGTGTAGTGTCATGGTTTATCCTGTCTATGTTACCTTTCCTGCTGTTTCAAAGTGTATTTCGAAAGTTTCTCGTTGGAAACGTATGACTTAAGATGTTTTTGTAGTGTTTTGCCTTGGTTTATCTTGTCTCTGTCACCTTTGTTGGTGACAATTATGTCTCTGTTTTTCTTATATTTGCAACCTTTGTTAGTGTTTCAAAGTGCATTTTGGAAGTTTTTCATTTGAAACGTATGACTTAGGATGTTTCGTGTTGTTTCATGGTTTATCTTGTCTATGTTACCCTTTTTTGTGCTTCAAAGTGTATTTTGGAAGTGTTTTGTTTGAAAAATATGACTTAGGATGTTTTTGTGGTATTGTGTCATTGTTATCTTGTCTGTCTTGCCTTTATTGGCGTTTCAAAGTGTATTTTGGACTATTTTCATTTTAAACGTGTAACTTGGGATATTTTTGTAGTGATGTGTCGTAGTTAAACTTGTCTTTGTTACCTTTGTTGATGTATCAAAGTGTATTTTGAAACTTTTTTGTTCTTAACGTATTACTTAGGATATTTTTTTAGTGCAGTCTCTTGCTTTATCTTGTCTGTTTTACCTTTGTTGATGTTCCAAAGTGTGTTTTGGACTTTTTTCGTTTAAAACGTTTGACTTTGGATGTTTTTGTAGTCTTGTGTCGTGTTTTATCTTGTCTATGTTACGTTTTTTCAACCCTCTGTGATACACCATGTTTATTCCCTCTACCGTTCAACACTATTACTGGCCCACTGGCACCCTCCACTACCACCTCATTATTCCTAACATATCTTTCAGATATTTTCTTGTTAAAAATCGAAATGAAATCCGTTGATTCATTTTTTCACAACCTAACCCTTCGTGATACACCATGTCGATTCACACCACCGTTCCAAACAATTACTGGAGCAATGGCACCCTCTACCACCATCTCATCATTCATAAGAAGTTTTTCAGATATTTTCTTGTTAAAATTCCTGCATTAAATCCATTGATTCATGTTTTCGCAACCCAACCCTTCGTGATACACCATGTCAATTCATAGTAGCGTGTCAAACTATTACCACTGTCACCTCGGATATTTTTGTAGGGTTGTCTCGTGGTTTATCTTGTTTATATTGCCTTTGTTGGTGTTTCATAGTGGATTGGGAAGTTTTCCTTTCAAAAAGTATACCTTAGGATGTTTCTGTAGTGAGTGTCGTGGTTCATCTTGTCTGTGTTACCTTTGTTGGTGTTTCAGAGTGTAGTTTGGAAGTTGTCTCCTGGTTTATCTTGTCTGTGTTACCTTTGTGGATCCTTAATTTTTTATTTTCGTTTGAAACGTGTGACTTAGGTTGTTTTTGTAGTGTAGTTTCGTGGTTTATCCTGTCTGTGTTACCTTTCTTGTGTTTCAAAGTGTATTTCGAAAGGTTCTCGTTTGAAACGTATGACTTAGGATGTTTTTGTAGTGTTTTGTCTTGGTTTATCTTTTCTGTGTCACCTTTGTTGGTAGAAATTATGTCGCGGTTTTTCTTGTCTGTTCTACCTTTGTTAGTGTTTCAAAATGTATTTTGGAAGTTTTTCACTATAAACGTATGACTTAGTAAGTATTTTTTAGTGTTGTTTCATGGTTTATCTTGTCTTTGTTATCCTTGTTAGTTGTTCAAAGTGTATTTTGGACGTTTTTTGTTTGAAATGTATGACTTAGGATGTTTTGTGGTGCTGTGTCATGGTTATTTTGTCTGTGTTACCTTTATTGGTGTTTCAAATTGTATTTTGGACTATTTTCATTTGAAACGTGTGACTTAGGATGTTTTTTGTAGTGTTGTGTCGTAGTTTATCTTGTCTGTGTTACCTTTGTTGGTGTTTCAAAGTATCTTTTAGGAGTTTTTCGCTTAAAACGTATGACTTGGGATGTGTTTTTTTGTAGTGTAATTTCGTTGTTTATCTTGTCTGTGTTACCTTTGTTGATATTTCAAAGTGTATTTTGAAACTTTTTTGTTTCTAAGGTATTACTTAGGATATTTTTCTAGTGCAGGCTCATAGTTTATCTTGTCTGTTTTACCTTTGTTGATATTCCAAAGTGCGTTTTGGACGCTTTTCGTTTAAAACGTTTGACTTTTTTTTGTAGTCTTGTGTCGTGTTTTATCTTGTCGATGTTACGTTTTCTCGTTTGAAACGTATGACTTAGGTTGTTTTTGTAGTGTAGTTTCGTGGATTATCCTGTCTGTGTTACCTTTCTTGTGTTTCAAAGTGTATTTCGAAAGTTTCTCGTTTGAAACGTATGACTTAGGATGTTTTTGTAATGTTTTGTCTTGGTTTATCTTGTCTGTGTCACCTTTGTTGGTGGCAATTATGTCGCAGTTTTTTCGTCTGTAGTACCTTTGTTAGTGTTTCAAAGTGTATTTTGGAAGCTTTTTGTTTGAAATGTATGACTTAGGATGTATTTTTTAGTGTTGTTTCATGGTTTATCTTGTCTGTGTTACCCTTGTTGGTTTTTCAAAGTGTATTTTGGAAGTTTTTTGTTTGAAACGTATGACTTAGGATATTTTTGTGGTGTTGTGTCGTGATTATCTTGTCTGTGTCACCTTTGTTGGTGTTTCAAAGTGTATTTTGGACTATTTTTATTTGAATCGTGTAACTTAGGATGTTTTTGCAATGTCTTATCGGGGTATATCTTGTCTGTTTTACCTTTGTTGATGTTTCAAAGTGTATTTTGGAAGTTTTTCTTTTGAAACGTATAACTTAGGATGTTTTTTTAGTGTTGTGTTCTGCTTTTTCTTGTCGTGTTACCTTTGTTGATTATTCAAAGCGTATTTTGGAAGTTTTTGGCTTGAAATGTATGACTTACGATGTTTTTGTAGTGTTGTATCGTGATTTATCTTGACTGGGTTACCTTTGTTGGTGTTTCAAATTGCATCTTAGAAGTTCTTCGTTTGAATCGTATAACTCAGGATGTTTTTTTAGTGTTGTGTCATGGTTTATCTTGTCTTTGTTACCTTCGTTGGTGTTTCAAAGTGTATTCAGGAAGTTTTTCGTCGAGACGTATGACTTAGGATTTTTTTTTATAGTATTGCGTCGTGGTTTATCTTGTGTGTCTTACCTTTGTTATTATTTTTAGTTTTTTGTCTTGGTTTATCTTGTCTGTGTCACCTTTATTCGTGTTTCAAAGTGTATTTTGGACTATTTTCATTTGATACGTGTGACTTAGGATGTTTTTGCAATGTCGTGTCGTGGTATATCTTGTCTTGTTACCTTTGTTCATTTTTCAAAGCATGTTTTGAAAGTTTTTCGTTTGAAACGTATGACTTGGGACATTTTTGTGGTGTTGTGTCCTGCTTTATCTTGTCTGTGTTACCTTTATTGATTATTCAAAGCGTATTTTGGAAGTTTTTCACCTGAAACGTATGACTTGCGATGTTTTGTATTGTTATATCGTGCTGTATCTTGACTGGGTTACCTTTGTTGGTGTTTCAAATTGTATCTTAGAAGTTCTTCATTTAAAACGTATGACTTAGGATGTATTTTTTATTGTTGTGTTATGCTTTATCTTGTCTGTATTACCTTCGTTGGTGTTTCAAAGTGTATTAAGGAAGTTTTTCGTCGAAACGTATGACCTAGGGTTTGTTTTATATTGTTGCGTCGTGCTTTACCTTGTCTCTGTTACCTTTGTTGTTATTTCAAAGTGTATTTGGGAAGTTTTTCGTTTGAAACGTATGACTTAGGATGTTTTTGTTGTGGTGTCTCCGGGTTTATCTTGTCTGTGGTACCTTTGTGGATGTTTAAAAGTTCTTTCGTTTGAAACGTAATGACTTAGGATGTTTTTTGTTGTGTTGTGTCGTGGTTTATCTTGCCAGTGTTACCTTTTTTAGTATTTCAAAGTGTATTCTGTAAGTTTTTCGTTTGAAACGTATGGCTTAGGATGTTTTTTGTAGTGTTGTTTCATGGTTTATCTTTCCTATGTTACCTTTGCTGGTGTTTCAAAGTGTATGTTTGAAGTTTTTTCTTTAATATGCATGCCTTAGGATGTTTTTGTAGTGTTTTCGTGGTGTGTTTTTTTCCTCGCGTAACTGATTTTGTTCATGAAACTTGTTGCGTGCTGTTTCTTCGTTTGTCAAAATTAATCTATCATGATATGCTAGTAGGTTAGGCTAACCTTACCTAAACAGACTAGGTTAGGTTAAGTTAGGTTTTTCAAAGAAAAACTACCAAAATAGACTTTGGAACATCAACAAAGGTAACACAGACAAAATAAACCACGACACAACATTACAAAAACATCCTAAGTCATAAGTATCAAACAAAAAATTTCCTAAATAAACGTTGAAACGCTAACAAAGGTAATATAAACAAGATAAACCGGGACACAACACTAAAAAAGTCATACAGTGCGAACGAAATACTTCCAAAATACACTTTGAAACACAAACAAAGATAGCACATACAAGAAAAACAATAAAACAACACTAAAAAAGCATCCTAATTCATACGTATCAAACTAAAACTTCCAAAATAAACTTTGAAACACTAACAAAGGTAATACAGACAATATAGACCACGAAACAACACTACAAAAAGCTTCTCAAGTCATACGTTGTGAACAACAACCTTCCAAAATATACTTTAAAACACTAACAAAAGTAGCACAGGCAAGATAAACCGTGACATAGCAATACAAAAACATCCTAAGTCATACTCCTCAAATAAAAAACTTCCAAAATACACTTTAAAACACTAACAAAGGTAACAAAGCCAAGACAAACCACGACCCAACAGTACAACACCATCCTAAGTCATACGTTTAAACGGAAAATTTCCAAAATATACTTTGAAAGAGCAACAAAGGTAACACTGTCAAGATAAATCACGACACTACAATGCAAAAGCCTCCTAAGTCATACGTTTCAAACGAAATAGGATAACACAGACAAGATAAACCACGACACACACTACAAAATACATCCCAAGTCTGACGTTTTAAATTAAAAATTTCCAAAATACACTTTGAAACATCAATAAAGCTAACATAGACAAGATAAACCACAAGGTAACACTACAAAAATATCCTAAGTCATATGTTTCAAAATAAAAAGTTCCGAAATACACTCTGGAACACGATCAAAGGTAACACAAACAATATAAACCACGATACTAGACTACAAAAAAAACATACTAAGTCAAACGTTTCAAAATAAAAACTTTCAAAATAAGCTTTGAAAAACCAACAATGGTAACATGAGACAAGATAAACCAAGAAACTACACTAAAAAAAACATCCTAAGTCATATGTTTCAAACGAAACATTTCCAACTACACTTTTAAACACCAACAAAAGCAATACCGAAAAGTTAAACCACGATACAACACTACAAAACTTTCCTTGGTGCCAGTTGATCAGTAATAGTGTGACACGGTGATGTGAATTTACATGGTGTATCACGGAGGGTTGGGTTGCGGCAACATGAACCGATTGATTTAATCCATGATTTTTAACAAGAAAATATCAAGAACATGTCTTAGAAAATATGAGCTGGTGGTAGAGGGTGCCAGTGTATCAATAATGGGTTGCACGGTGGTGTAAATCGACATGGTGTATCACGAAGCAATGGGTTACAAATACATGAACCATTAGATTTAATGCGTGATTTTTAATAAGAAAATATCTGGAAAATGTCTTATTAATCCTGAATGGGTGGTAGAGGGTGCCAGAGGGCCACTAACATTGTAACACGGTTTTGTGAAGGCATGATGATAGGGTTTGTCTGCGAAAACAGGAAGTAATGGATAGAATTTATGATTTTTAACACAAAATATCTGAAAGTGTCTCTTGAAAGGAAGAGGTGGATTCAGAGGGTGCCAATGAGTCCGTAATAGTGTGGCAGAGATTGGGAATTGTCGCAAAATAATAGCAATAAAAAATATCCATTGTGGTATTCAAGCGCTATAAAACGCTTAAATGATGATGAAGGTTGTCGCGGAGTGACACCATGCAGCCAATTTGTATAAAACCATTGGAAATTAAACAGTTCGTGGTTACCTCCTATTTGCTATCTGCAAAAATGTGGAATGTTGTATTTTTTGTCAGAAGAATAAGGAGAAGGATCGTTTAAGAAATGTTTTAAATTCTAAGTGGCGTGAATTGCCTTGGACAATCACCTTCTTTGAATGAAATGCTAAGTTCCGCTGTTCAAATAAAAACAGTGTTCAATTTTAGGTTTATTAGGTTATTTTTGTAGAAAAAAGTTGAAAATGTCCTAGGGGTCATGGCAGATGCAACGTGGATGGCAGGTGGCAGCTGTGTAATGGCACGTTGGTGTGAATCGACATGGTGTATCACGGAGGGTTGAGTCGCGAAAATGTCTTGGGAAAAATAGGAGGTGGTAGAGGGTGCCAGTTGGTTAGTAATAGTGTGGCACAGGTTGTGATTGCCAGAAAATAATAGCAATAAAAAAAATATATGCATTGGGGTATTCAAGGATTAGAAAACGCTTAAATGATGATGACGGGTGTCGCAGGATGCCACCTTGCAGCCAATTATTATAAAAACCAATGGAAATAAGGAGTAGGCCTGTCCAAGAAATAGTTTAAATTCTAAGTGGCTTGAATCGCCTTAGACTATCACATGCTAACAATGAATTTTAAGTCCTGCTGTTTAAAAAAACAGTGTTTAGTTTTAGATTTATAAGCTTTTTTATGGAAAATTATGAGGAATTTATAAGCTTTTTTATTGGGCCTGCGGAAACATGAAGCAATGGATTGAACGAATCATTTTTAACAAGAAAATATCAGGAGAATGTCTTGGGAATGATGAGGGGCTGTTAGAGGGTGCCAGTGGGTCAGTAATAGTTTGCCACTGGTTAGGAATTGTCGGAAAATAATAGCAATAAAAAATATATATCCATCGGGGTATTGAAGGTGTAGAAGAACGCTCAAATGATGATGACGGGTGTCGAAGGTTGCCACCATGCAGCAAATTTTTATAAAACCATTGGAAATAAAAAGAAGGAACGTTCAAGAAATGTTTTAAAGTTTAGGTGGTGTGAATTGCCTTGGACTCTCACATTCTAACAATGAAATGCCAAGTCCCGCTGTTCAAATAAAAACAGTGTTCAATTTTAGATTTATAAGCTTATTTTCTGTAGATAAAAGGTTGAGAGTATCCTAGGGGTGATGGAGGATGCCACTTGGATGGCAGGGGACAGGTTCGTAATGGAGAGGTGGTGTGAGGTGTTTTAGGAGGCATCATGATAAGGTTGTCTTGTGAAAACATGAATCAATGGATTGAATGTATGATTTTGAACAAGAAAATGTCATGGAAATGCCTTAGGAATGACAATATGCATCATAGGGTAATGCAATTTGTATTTACAAGAAAGCCTCCCTTCCCCCCTCTGCAATTGCTTGCTTGGGGTTAGACTAGCCTTATATTACCACGGTGGGGTGAATGTTCCTGGTCTTGGTTCAAAGAAACGTGGTATTTTCATTGAAGCTCTCAAATTATCTTAATAGGGCTTAAATATGCCTCTAATAACAACCCTCCCTTCTTGGAATTGTCTGATAGGAGCTCTGCCTTTCTTTAATTCATGCATGTTTTTGCTTTTATTTTATTCTTTACAAGTTTTTTCAAGTTTCTTTTTCATTTGTTTAGTTTTAAATTATTTTCCTGTGATATTATGGTTCTTTTTCTTATATTTTATCCTTTGTAGGCCTTTTCATGTTGAGTTTTTCCATTTGTTGAGTTTAAGTGCGTTTTCTGTGATTTCATGATCTTATAGCGTTTTTTATCAGTAAATTTTGTATTTACAAAAGCCTGTGTCTTCTTAGATTTCGTGTTCCAGGCCGAATATTCAATATGTAATCGTTTACGTAATTTAAGCATCTTGTAGGCCCTCTCGCCCTTATTAATAAAAAAAATTCACTAGTAGCAACCCGCAATATTATCTGGTAACACTCTCTAAGAGCATTACTTAACGAGCAGGTGCATATCAAATATAATCAATTTCTAGTAATCCATTTTCCTCTCTGCGTTTTAATTATTGCAGCCGTAGAAGACACGCAATTCATTTACTCATTCTAGCATGCACGAAAACGGGGTTCTCTTTGCGTGCAATACGTCATTTCTCAGAATGTTTTAGCCGAAACAAAATATTAGAAAGGCGTTCATATTCCAACCGGTTTAGGTTCCATTCCATTGGATGGAAATGTCCTTTCGAATCCTAAAGGGGACAAAATCTTTAGAATATAAAGGTTCCCTGAGAAAAACGCATTGGAAGAGAATGAAATCTCAAAAAGTGTTATGTAAAATGACGTGTGTATATTGTCATTACGTAACACCCCACGTGTGTTTCCTCCTTAGACACAACTGGGGATTACCCATGGGGCCTGAAGAAACATGTCACGTGTGAATGGGTCATCCTCAGACATTCCCCATTACGTAAGAACTAAAGAAATCTTGAAAAAATGTCTTGGAAAAAAGGTTTGGAAAACGTCTTGGAAAAAATTCTTAAAAGAAACAGAAACCCTGAAGAAAAAAATACCTGGAAAAAAACTTCTTGAAAGAAAAAAAAGAAAGTCTTGGAAAAAAAAACTTCTTGAAAGAAAATTAAATCTCAAAAAGTATCATGTAATACCGATGTGTGCGCCATCATTACGTAACACCCTACGTGTTCGTTGCCATTGTGTAACACCCACGTGTGCTCCTCCTCAGTTATATGCAGGGTTTCCCCGCTTAATTAATGGACTCTAACAGTCCTATTACGTAACATTTGCATAACTAAACATTCCATGTGATATAACATGAACCTGCATCTCTTAGAATACAACCCTATGACGTAACACACACCTATCGGCCGCTTGAAACAGGGTGTCGTAGGAATCCTGGGGGGGGGTGTCTTCCAGAATCCAGGGTGTCTTAGGAATCCTGAAGGTGTGTCTTCCACGGTGTCGTTAAAATCTTGGATATGGGTGTCTTTAAATTGATTGAGAGGATATTTTTTGTCTCAAAATTTGATCGAATGTCCTTTGGGTTAAGGGGGCTTGGTGGAAAAAAATGCACGAGAGGGGGCTGGCTGCCCTCCAATCACTTTCAAGTCTTACAAAGGGCACTAAAATTTCCAGTTCTCAGTTGAATGAGTCTCCTCCAAAGTTTTTCGGACCACCCCATTCATACAAAATGGCAAGACACCGAAGTGACTTCGCTCTTTACTTAGGCAGAAATACTTTTCTCTGCTTTTTATATTATAATTTGTCATACAGTTCTCAGACACTTGAGGTACTCTTTCATTTTTGGGAACGTAATCTTAGCCAAAACTATTTGAAGGGTGCTTCTTGTGTTTTTTATAATTCGTACAACAATCTTCTCGTTTGATTTTGGCCCGTTTCCTGGGCTTTAATGGGGAAGGATTTTCCTCTTTTTTTATAACCCTTGTATCGTCTTTCTATTTTTATGATAGAAAAAATACAAGCGGTTTGTTTACAATTATGCATATTTAGAATTTTTCAAGTAAAAAGATGATGGATTCTTAAGGATATTTCTGCATAGAAAAATGAATACAAATTTGAATACTAAAGGCCAATGTTTATGTTTTCTATTCTACTTTCTAAAGACCAAGGTCACGAGGATAAACAGCACGTTTCTTACAATCAGGATAATCGAATAAGAAAGGGAAGTGGGAAAATCCTGGCACCTGAGCCTCAAAAGGCTCCTGTGTATGATTAAAAAAGAATTTTTTATTAAATCATAGGCAGCGCAATAGCTCTGCGTAAGTAACGAGGAAGTGGGCACTGTGTATCCAAGACACTTCGTATAGAAGGAGTTGTCGTAGAAACTTCGAAAGGAGCCTATTCGATTCAAAATTGAAAGTTCTAGTGTCCTTTTTAAGAGTCAAAGTGATCGGAGGGCAACAAGCCCTACATGTCCTATTTTTCACAAAATGCATCCGATTGAAATTTGAAGATAGACATTTTTCTTCAAAATAGTTCAAAGATCATATAGTCATACCTCCAGAGTTGACACCCCCCCCCAGAGCATGGGGACAAGGGTTGTTAGTTATACCCCTGGGGCGTATAAGGTTTTTGAGAAGGTTTGGTCATATAAACTTTGGAGGAGGCTAATTTAATTTGAAATTAAAAAAAAAGAAAAAAGAAAAGAATCAATAAAGAAACTGGAACAAACCACTTATTTTGACATTTGAAACTGTATTCTCTCAAAATTGATTGGTTGGCTGGCAGGTTCCTAATTGAATGGACTGACCAATTAAAAGTTTGAATGAATGCAATCCCTGAATATCAATGGCCCATGAGAGCCAGCCTATCAACACCATTTTAGAAAAGCATAAAGTGTATTAGTATTGACTTTCAAATGAGGCCTTATTTGCTTCTACAACTATTCCTACATCTTCCCTGTACCCTGGTGAAACCAGGGAGCAAGGGGCGTGGGACACACAATAAATGCTACCCATGGAAAAAATTATTTTTTATTAATTTTCAAGATAAGGGACTGTAAACTTCCAGTTAAAGTACCAAGGACATCAAACTGAAAATATTGTTTGCCCCCCCCCCAGTTCCCTCATATGTCTATTCATACCTGAAAAATCAGGGTTTTATATGATTGTTTTTGTTTGTTACAATTTTTGTTTAGTGTTTTAGTTGTTACAGTAAACCAACTACAAATAAACCAATTCAAAAGTAAATTAATTTATTTTTATTATATTCTGAACAACTATTTGCTGTAACCATCTTAACAGAAACTCCATCAAACACGTATCTAATGTTTCCACATTTAAGATATTTTTGTCTTCTTTAAGATTTATTTTTCGTATCGATTTCCTGTCTCTTTCCTTATAGGAATCATGTAATTATGCCAGCCAAGAGAAAATACATACGATGTGACCTCGACCGTATAGAAAGTCGTTTGGTGTGCTAAATCGGGGGAGGGGGTGATTTAGAAATCAATTTCTCCAAAGAGTGCCAAAAAAAATGCCCTTTTGACCCATTTGTTTTGACGAATGTAACCATTTAAAAGGTTAAGATTTGAGTTAGGAAAGATTTCCAATATTCCCTTTGGGATGACTGTAAACATGGCAATGAATAGATCATAGCAGATCGAGCAGCTCTTACTTGTTTCGGTGAAGAGTTTGAGTATCGAATAAGTATGCGTTGACCTTATATTCGAGATGTATGATCAAATAATTGATAACATTTGGATAGTTTGGGCATAGCTTTGTTTGGCATAACGTTGCCCATAAAAATGACTGAATAAATGGCTTAAATATTCAGCAATATTTTCTAGTTTCTATGTTATTTAAACGACTACCTTTGCATTCATTTCAATACATTCGTTTCATTGTATTTTTTTCATTAAAATGTGTTCATTCCTCAATGATGCGATCACAGATTCTGCCAAACCCTTCGTGGTAGCGAACTTTAAAAAAGGAGCGACTCAGCTGAATAGTAATTGAAACTCTAAAAACTAGGAATCGTGATAACAATTAATATATCAAAAGAACTGGCTTTTTATGCTGATTCTAAATAGACTAAATTCATCAAGTTTGATGTTACCCATCAAATGCTACGAGCAAGAGAAAACTTGCCCGATCTTTGAATCAGGGGATAAACACCCCAAAAAAATTAAGCGATTTTAATGAAACTTATATCATCAGATTACACATATCAGGAAATCCTGCTGTACAGGTTTCAAGTTCCTTTCTACGCAAACGTGGAGTTTCGTGTTATCTTGCCAGAAGAAAGATCACGGACGCGTGTTTATTTGCTTTTGTTTGTTTGTTTGCTTTTTGTTTTCCTTATGGATGATCGTATCGAAGTCCTAGAAGATCGGAAGAGAGTTTATTTGAACAGAAATTAAAATTTCTCCTGCACTTTCTAAATAAACAAAATATGGATTGTAGCTAGCCCCCATCCCACGAAAGCGTAAATCAGCAAATTATATTACAAATAGGGGATACTTCTAACTCTATTAGATTAGATGGTTACTAATTGCTCAAAGTTATTGCTTATATCACTTTATCAAGTAAACAAAAATCACTCAATTTAAGCTTCAATGACCAAAACAATTACAGATGCTGGAAAAAACTCTGAATACTGAAAAGCAACGATGATCCGAGCAGTAACCATATTGATGCCGAAGGGTTGTGATGTCCAAGGCATTCTTTTCTTGAAAATGGTGGCTGATTCATTATCACCTCGTATAGTTGATTTTCAGTGATTTTAGCTGAGTTTCGTTCGTATTAGCTGAAGCTTTTCATCCTATTTTTCTAGTTGTAATGAAACAGAAATCCTTTGTTACTGGTTGTGAATCTGAATAATAAGGAAAAAACAAATTTTTGTACTAAAATATGCACAACAAAACAAGCGTCAGTTAATATCATCACCGGAACAAATTGGTTTTTACGTCATTCAATGTATCGCTAAATTTTCTCTTATTTTGGTCGTACAAACTGTTCACTTATCCAGTGCTTTTTAAATTCACATTTGCCATGTAGCTTGCGGAAACTCGGTGTATCCTTTCATTTTTCGGGAACACAATCTTAGTCTTAAAAATTGGAGCGATTCTTCTGGTGTCTTTCATACAATAAGTATCTCGGTTGATTTTTGTCTATTGCCTTGGACTTTAGTGGGGAAGGACCTTCCTCTTTTTTTATCACCCTTGTATTGTCTTTCTATTTCACGACAGAAAATATACAATCGGTTTGTTTAAAATTATGTACATTTATAATTTTTAAGTGAGAAGGTGATGGATTCTTAAACGATTTTATGCATAGAAAAATGTATACAAATTTTAATACTGTAGACCAAGTGTTTATATTTTCTATTATATTTATACTGTTTAATATTTAGTAATATTAAGCAATAATACTTAGTAATCTTTAGACCATCAAAAAGAAAGGGAGATTGGGCAAATCCTGGCGCCTGAGGCCCAAAAGAAACATGTGTATCATTAAAACATTTTTTTTTCAAATTTAACTAAAGAGCCATTTTAAGACTTAAAACGTGCAAAAATTATTCCGTATATAAAATATCTGCCCCTCTTTAAACCTCCGCTCTTTACACTAAAGTTTAACAGTGATTTACCGGAAGTACTTCCTAGTGCAACAAATTAAGCTATTGGGTATTTTCAAGTCTTTTAGTTACCCATTACCTTTGAAACGATTGAACTGAAAATTTTATTGTATGAAGCAAATTTGCAACAATAACCTTTTCTGTTCTTGAGTTTTATATCCTTTTTTCAATAGCCCTTGTGTTTTAGCATTCGTTCTCAAGGCTTGGGGGGAGGGTCAAAAGAGAGGGGGGAATCAGTAGAAGGGGGGTACCAGCACAAACGGGACTCCATATATGGGCATAGAGTCCCTAGGGGAGATGGATTTCTGAGAAATTGATTGCGTAATCAAAGTGTGTCAATGACATGGAACACCTGTGCTGTCATTCATTAATCAAATTGTTTCCGGGCAAAGTTTAATAGTGTCTGACAGATGACGTCAAGTTAATTAATGTCTTTGATGTATTTCCAAAGAGAATGTTTCCGAGGCAAAGTTTAGATCATACATGACAGCTGATGTCATGATTGATTGGCATGAAAGGGGAATTAATTTGTTGTTTCAAAGGGGAATTAATTTGTTGTTTCTAAAGAGAATCGTTTCCGAGCGAATGTTTTGATCTTAGCGTGGGAATCAGGTTTCTTTGTAATTTGAAATGCGTCAGCGCAGAGATGCCAAAAACAAATGGAACACGCTGAAATTACGTTTAGGGATTATTTGGGCGAAATCGTTTTAGACAGGTTATGGAATTATTTCGGCGAAACAGTTAGAGACATTTTAAAAGATGATTTAAAAGATGATTTTAGAAGAGGATTTGAGGGTGAAACTCTGTGGTCGTTATAATACACAAGTTCCATTTGAACAGTGTTATAGGGTCCCCTACCACAACCCCAAAGGGTTCCAATCCCCCCACCCCAACCCCGAAGGAAGCCACCCATCCACAAAGGTCGCCCGGGCTCCCAAAGGGCCCCCGGCGCCCCAAAGGCTCCAGAGCCTCCATTTTAATACTTTTTTAAGGCTTTATTATATCTTTTCAGAACAAATTATTATTTCAGGGAATTATTTCGGCGAAACAGTTAGAGACATTTTAAAAGATGATTTAAAAGATGATTTTAGAAGAGAATTTGAGGGTAAAACTCTGTGGTCCTTATAATACACAAGTTGTATTTTAACAGTGTCGTGAGGTCCTCTACCCCAACCCCAAAGGCTCCTCATACCCCCCCCCAACCCCGAAGGAAGCCCCCGGTCCCCACAGGTCCACCGAGCTCCCAAAAGACCACCCGGCTCCCAAAGGGCCCCCCGGACCCCCAAAGGCCCTCCCCAGACCCCCAAAGGCCCTCCCCAGGCCCCAAAGGATCACCCGGCCCTAAAGGGCCCCCCCAGACCCCCAAAGGACCCCAGCACCCCAAAGGCCCCTGAGCCCCGATTTTCTAATACTTTTTATGGCTTTATTATATCTTTTCAGAACAAGTTATTTTCTTAATGTCCATGCTAAACCCATTTTACAAGTTGAAGTACCCATCCCTTTCACCCACAACTTTACTATACTGATTTTTGAATGCTCCAACACCAAGCAATACTTTTCAAAGTCATTTCAGATCAACTTCTTTTCTTATTGTCCTTCCTAAACCCATTTTACAAATTGAAGTGCCCATCCTTTACACCCACAACTTTACTATACTGATTTTTGAATGCTCCAACATCAAGCAATACTTTTCAACCGCATTTCAGAACAAGTTCTTTTCTTAATATCCCTCCTAAACCCATTTTATAAGTTGAAGTACCCATCCTTTTCACCCACAACATTACTTTACAGCTTTTTGAATGCCACAACACGAAGCAATACTTTTCAAAAGGCATTTCAGAACAAGTTATTTTCTTAATGTCCCTTCTAAACCTATTTTCCAACTTGAAGTACCCATCTTTCTCACCCACAACTTTACTTTACAGCTTTTGAATGCTACAACACCAAGCAATACTTTTCAAATGGCATTTCAGAACCAGTTCCTCTCTTAATATCCCTCCTAACCCCATTTTACAAGTTGAAGTTCCCATCCTTTTCACCCACAACTTTATTTTACAGCGTTTTGAATGCCCCAACTCCAAGCAATACTTTTCAAAAGGCATTTCAGAACAAGTTATTTTCTTAATGTCCCTTCTAAACCTATTTTCCAACTTGAAGTACCCATCCTTCTCACCCACAACTTTACTTTACAGCTTTTGAATGCTACAACACCAAGCAATACTTTTCAAATGACATTTCAGAACCAGTTCTTTTCTTAATGTCCCTCCTAAACCCATTTTACAAGTTGAAGTACCCATTCTTTTCACCCACAACATTACTTTACAGCTATTGAAGGCCACAACACCAAGCAATACTTTTCAAAAGGCATTTCAGAACAAGTTATTTTCTTAATGTCCCTTCTAAACCTATTTTCCAACTTGAAGTACCCATCCTTCTCACCCACAATTTTACTTTACAGCTTTTGAATGCTCCAACACCAAGCAATACTTTTCAAATGACATTTCAGAACCAGTTCTTTTCTTAATGTCCCTCCTAAACTCATTTTACAAGTTGAAGCATCCATCCTTTTCACCCACAACTTTACATTACAGCTTTTTGTATACCTCAACACCAAGAAATACTTTTCAAAAGACATTTCAGAGCAAGTTCCTTTCTTAATGACACTTCTAAACACAATTTCCAAGTTGAAGCATCCATCCTTTTCACCCACAACTTTACATTACAGCTTTTTGGATATCTCAACACCAAGCAATACTTTTAAAAGGGCATTTCAGAGCAAGTTCCTTTCTTAATGTCTCTTCTAAACCCATTTTACAAGTTGAAGTACCCATCCTCTTCACCCCCCCCCCAACTTTACATTACAGCTTTTTGGATACCTCAACACCAAGAAATACTTTTCAAAAGGCTTTTCAGAGCATGTTCCTTTCTTAATGTCCCTTCTAAACCTATTTTCCAACTTGAAGTACCCATCCTTTTCACCCACAACTTTACATTACAGTTTTTTGGATACCTCAACACCAAGAAATACTTTTCAAAAGGCATTTCAGAGCAAGTTCCTTTCTTAGTGTCCCTTCTAACCCCATTTTACAAGTTGAAGCATCAATCCTTTTCACCCAGAACTTTACATTACAGCTTTTTGGATACCTCAACACCAATAAATACTTTTCAAAAGGCATTTCAGAGCAAGTTCATTTCTTAATGTCCCTTCTAAACCCATGTTACAAGTTGAAATACTCATTTTTTTCACCACAACGTTACATTGCAGCTTTTTTGGATACCTCAAAACCAAAAAATACTTTTCAAAGGCATTTCAGAGCAACTTTTTTTCTTAATGTCCTTCCTAAACCAATTTTACAAGTTGAAGTACTTATCTTTTTCAACACAACTTTACATTACAGTTTTTGGATACCTCAACACCAAGAAATACTTTTCAAAAGGCATTTCAGAGCAAGTTTCTTTCTTAATGTCCCTTCAAAACCCATTTTACAAGTTGAAGCATTCATCCTTTTCACCCACAACTTTACTTTACAGCTTTTTGGATACCTCAACACCAAGAAATACTTTTCAAAAGGCATTTCAGAGCAAGTTATGCTCTTAATGACCCTTCTAAACCCATTTTACAATTTGAAGTACTTATCAGTTTCACCAAAACTTTACATTACAGCTTGTTTGGATGCCCCAACACAAAGAAATACTTTTCAATTACATTTAAGAGCAACTTTTTTTCTTAATGTCCTTCCTAAACCAATTTTACAAGTTGAAGTACTTATCTTTTTCAACACAACTTTACTTTACAGCTTTTGGATACCTCAACACCAAGAAATACTTTTCAAAAGGCATTTCAGAGCAAGTTCCTTTCTGAATGTCCCTTCAAAACCCATTTTACAAGTTGAAGTACTTATCTTTTTCACCCAAAACTATACTTTATAGCTTTTAGGATACCTCAACACCAAGAAATACTTTTCAAAGACCATTTCAGAGCAAGTTACTTTCTTAGTGTCGCTCCTAAACCCATTTTACAACTTGAATTACTTATCTTTTTCACCCAAACCTATACTTTACAGCTTTTAGGATACCTCAACACCAAGAATTACTTTTCAAATGCCATTTCAGAGCAAGTTACTTTCTTAATGTCCCTCCTAAACCCATTTTACAAGTTGAAGTACTTATCCTTTTCACCCAAAACTACACTTTACAGCTTTTAGGATACCTCAACACCAAGGAATACTTTTCAAAGACCAGTTCAGAGCAAGTTACTTTCTTAATGTCCCTCCTAAACCCATTTTGCAAGTTGAAGTACTTATCTTTTTCATCCAAAACTATACTTTACAGCTTTTAGGATACCTCAACATCAAGAAATACGTTTCAAAGGCCATTTCAGAAAAAGTTACTGTCTTAATGTCCCTTCTAAACCCATTTTACAAGTTGAAGTACTTATCTTTTTCACCCAAAACTAAACTCTACAGCTTTTAGGATACCTCAACACCAAGAAATACTTTTTAAAGACCATTTCAGAGCAAGTTACTTTCTCAATGTCCCTCCTAAACCCATTTTACAAATTGAAGTACCCATCCTTTTCACACACAACTTTACTTTACAGCTTTTTGAATGCGCCAACACCAAGCAATACTTTTCAAAAGGCATTTCTGAGCAAGTTCCTTTCTTAATGTCCCTTCTAAAACTATTTTCCAAGTTGAAGTACCCATCCTTTTCACCCACAACTTTACTTCACAGCTTTTAGGATCCATTTGCATTATATGCAGAGGGAAAAAGGCTTTAGTTTGTTGATATTGTTTACTGCAAAGTCTATGATTCCGATGTAGCGTTTAACTCGGTTCATTCTCTAGATACTCTTTTGCATTTTTCAATGTGGTGCCGGAGACAACTCTGGAAAGAGTTTTGAGAGAACTTAAACTTCCCGCTTCGCAAATATTTTCATAGACACCTTTCAGAACTTCATCTGTTTTGACCGCAAGCATTTAGTGTAATGCCCACTCCCCTTTTGCAAACTGGAAGGTGAATCAATTCGTCGTCCCTTTTGACTGGCATCCACTGGTGTTGTAAAATCAGTAGTGGTATTATTTTCAAATATTGAATCTTCTTTTTCTTTTTTAAATGGTGTTGGCGTTGTTGGTGGACTATATTCTCTTATTTTCTTTAGAATTTGCTTATTGCCAATAAGACTTTTGGGAAAGTTTGATACACTTAAAAAGGTGTATAGATTATTTTCGAAGACTAGAAGCTCTTTACGATTCGCTGACCCCTCACAAACTAGATAAACTGAATTAGAACCTTTCTCCTCACTTATGATTTGCGTTGCTCTGCTGTCAACTTCAACTTGTTCACCAGTTTTCAAAAAAAGAAAAGCTAGTACTCTGTTAATCTGCTCATAATAGTTCACTGCCACTAGGTTCCCAATTTTTGTTAGAATCGAATTCAATTCTTTCTCCGTTTATGCTGCTGCGGAATCTCGAGGAGATGTTTCCTGTTTAGAGGGATCGGTGGCGGGTCTCTCACGATAAGTTTAATGCTTCTCCGTGCGTCGTAAATCATCTTAGAGTTGAAGAAGTTTTTTTGCCATTGGTAATTTTCTCGTCACTAATGATTTGGTTTTGAATGTCGTATAAATGTTCAATAGGTGAGAGGACGAGTTCTTAGGGTTTTAGGGTCTATAGCTTAACCATTCTCTCGAGAAAACTGTTTATAAGTCCTGCAATTATTGGCAGTAAAAGTGTGAAAAAGCTACCGCCCGCTTGAAGGAGCCGTTTTCTTTTAAAATTGTTTCCCATTTTTTTAAAAGCCAAGGCGCCTACAGTGGAACCATGTTGTTTTTTCTGTTGTATAAAACCTTATGGCAGTTGAAAATTGCCCTCAGTTAAATTTAAACAAAGTTCAGATATTAGATTAATGAAATCATTGTCAACACCGTGTTTGAGTATAGCCTTCCTAAGCAACGGTTTTGAAGTGCTTAAAACGGAAAATAAATGTCGTTGTTCATGTAGTTTCTTCAGTGTCATAATGGCAACTAATAGCCCTTTCTACTGTTCACCGGAAGATATACTGTAATTTCATTGTCGAAAATGTCGGTGACTACGCGTAGATCCTCGGGCGTGCTCTGATTAAGATCCAGCAAAATGTACCCGTAGGGCTTGCTAGTCGCCTGAGTGTACGATGACAACCGAAATTTTGGGGCGCCGGGGTATATCTGTTTATTGAGATTTAATAGCGAGCTAGAATCACGAACGACTCGATAGATAATATAAATGGTGCAATTCAAAGCAAGGGTTCGCATACATTTGCTCTGATGAAACAGATTGTGTAGAACCAGGGTTATGGAAATGTGTTCATGATGAGATCGGACAGTGAACAATCGTTACATTTCCTGTGAGAACTGTTCAATGGATTCAGCAAAATAATCAATACTCAGCCACTAGTTCGGTTCAATACTATTGAAAACATCAAGTCCTCGTATGAATTGTATTGGTATGGTTGAAGCAATAGCTTTTATTTTATCATAGGACTCCTGTCAAATACTATAGCAATAGTAGATTTTTTTCGGCTTTTCCAAAAACCTTTTATCGCAATTTTCAATTATTTTGGCTAAAAGTGTTGTTTTCACCGACATTGAGGGCCCGCACAGAAATGATCTGAAGGGTGTTTTAAATTGACACATGATGCTGACAATAGTCGGGCTACAACTAACTATAAATCATATGTGTTCAATGAATAAGTAGTAACTTCCCCATAGATCTATCTATTCAAGAACAACAAAAACAATATTTCATGGCAGCATTTATTACGACACTATGAAAACAAATATTTGTTCAACATGAAAAATGATAACACTTGTTCAACAAGAACCTGAAAAAATTTCATTGTCAACATGAAAACTCTATTTGTTCAACATGAACAATGATAACAATTTATAAATAAACACTTTTGTCCATCAACATGAATAACACTTTTCTGTACAACACTTTTATACATCAATAGCAATAACACTTTTCTGTACAACACTTTTGTCCATCAACATCAATTATTGTCTTTAAACATTTTTCTGTACAACAACAAAATACACTTGGAACATGAACTAGCACAGTTGAACATTATGAATTTAAAAATAGGAGTCCCCCCACCCCCCAGGGCCGCGGGGCCGACGGCCGGCCGCCGGCGGGACCCCCCCCCCCCCCGGGGAGCCGGCCGCGGGAAGGGCCCCCCCCATCCCCCGGGGGCTGCGGAGGTGAAAACAATAGTTGTCGTCACTGCTACAGGTTAGTGGTTGGGTCAGTGGTGGTGGTTAGTTGGTTAGTCAGATTTGGTTAATTTAACCAGACCAAGTTGATTACGATAGTCTATGCATTCAACTCGGTCTGAAATACGATAGTGGTCATGAGGCAGGACACTCACACCATTCTTGAGCACATAGACTTTGTCAGATATACATGACATTGCATTCTTTTCCATTCTCACAGTATAATTTCTATACTGTAGACAGCGAATTGCAAGCACTTGTGCTCTCGGCACTAGGCTACTTTCTACACAGTCTATGTACACCCTCATGTTGAAATTGCTCTTTACAAAATGTGTAGGCACCCCTTTACACGCCTTCTTTTCATCCCCACCATGAGTTTCAACGCAATAAACTTTGGGGCCCGGGAACACCCCCCCGGATATCAAATCTCGCCCCTTGTCTGATTTTAACATTAAGAGCTGGCTGGGGGCTTGGAATTTCATCAACTTGGGGTAAAGTGACGGGTTCTAGTTGGTGAAATCCAAGTGTAAGCTGATGTGTTCCACCTTTTCTAAATCACCCAATAAATGGTCGGTCTCATTTACCTTTAACAGCAGAGAATCTGTATCCCCATAGTAAACTTGAACCTCCCCCTCCCGTGGCCAGTGCACCTTGCACACATTGTAAAAGAACGACACAATGAGCTTTTTCGAAATTTCTAGTACTGAACTGCCGCCTGCTAAATTCTTGTTCAGTACCACATTTCGCTTTGGCCTGTGTAGAAGAACCATGCCAGCCTCTATGCTCGTGAACGATGTAAAATTGGGATCGGCAATAGTTCGTGCACACTCTAGAGGGTCAGTCACGACGTCGCAGCGAGATCTGTTACGTACGCTTTCACACATTTTGCCAAACGCTGAATTTAGGATGAGCTTGTACATTTCCTTCTCCACCTTTGAGTTTGCCCTAGAGCGTTTATCGACAAAAGTATCGATAAACGTTTTCAAGTATGGTCGCTGATTGAACTGCAGGACCCTGTGTATTTTGGTGATTTTGAAACCATTGTTCACCATCCAGTGCAAAAGCACATGGTGAACAACGATATTCTCCTTAGGGTCCAAATCAGCAATCAGTTTCTGTTTGGAGGGAGTCCAGTAAATCCCCATAACCTCAACCAATGATCGATTGTAGGGGCTCAGCGAGTCCCTGCTCACTGGTCGATTGATACAGGGAAAAACAAAATCTTCGACGGAATCGTGAAGCGCCAGGGGAATGTGCCCGTCAATTTCAAAGAACCATCCTTGTGGCCCGTTGTCCTCGACGGTGGTAATGTCGGGGAACTCACAAGGATTCTCAAGCCATTGATAGTTCCCACACGGCAAAGAGTAGTGAGACATTGCCGAGGAGTACAATGAGTTCATGTCCAAGAACACTGCATTTGACTTTGCACCGGTGCTTTGTCCGCTCGGATCGGTTGATAAGACGCGGTCTCTGTGAAAAATATATCCTCCCCTCATTGAATGTTCTACAAAAAGGTGTTGATCTATGTCGCTTATTAGGCCTATTTCCTCCCTGCTAATTTTTAAAATTAAATCTATCACTGAATGGAGTGTAGAAAAATAATAGCCTATATCTAACCCGAACTCTGAATAGATTTGGTCTGTGTTTTTACAGACTATATCCAACAGAGTTGAAACGTCACTGGTCAAGTACAGTCTACAATACTCCCACCCATTTTTACAATTCCCCTTGGACCACACCTTCTTGGCAAACTCATACTCCTCTGCTGTACATTCACTGTTGGTCAGTGAATTGTAAAAAGCTTCAATTGGAGGTATTTTCAACTCGCTTGAGCGAGCACCAGAACAGTAATAATCATATGCGTATACACCTTTGCTGGTTAATAAGTCATACATTTCACTGTCTGGAAAGTGCTGTTTAAGCAAGGGAAAGCTATCAAAATTGTCGCTTTTCTGCACTTGAATCAATTGACTCAATGCCTAGGGAAAAAAACTAAAGGAATCTAAAAACCTGATTTTATTCCAGCACGTGCGTCCATTATCCACCACATGCCATTTCAGTTCGAGAAGAAACAACTTCTCGGCCGATTTGGGAATAATGTTATAGGTAAATGAATTATTTACCCATGGACTGTCTACTCCCCCTCCCTCCCTGTGCATACGTGCCAGTGCTGGTAAAATAAATTTTAAGTCATAATTAGAGTTGTGAATAAAAACTGGGATAAAAAACTGTTGTCTAACGTTTAAGTTACACGATTGATGCGCTACCCCCCTAAAATTACTACCCCCCGATGATATTTCCCGCCATACGTGGTAATGGTATCTGCCTTTGCCCCGTCCCCCTCGGTTGCCTTTAGTCCCCGTATCCCCCGCTACAAACTCCCCCTTAAAAACCCAAAAGACTTTTGATTTTTAATCGCGAGACAATCCGCTGCAGACAATACCATTGGATAAAGTGTATTTCTCAAAGGAGAAATAGTGCCATTAGCCGTGCCAATTAGTTTGGTCAGCGCCTTTACCATGCACTCGTCCTCGTCCAATGTCTCAACTATTTCTAACACGCGCATGATGTTAGAACTGTCTCTTTGCGCTGGTGTATAAGACACTGCAATGGCTTGGTGTTCTTTGATTCTGTTTGGAAATGGGGGGTCATTCACCTCCACCAGCTTAGCTTCACAGTCTAAAGATATTTTGTTGCATTGGAGGAGGGTGTTTTGGAAATTTTTAAAGCGTAAAATGGCCCTATCCCCTGAAACCGTTTCCACTTTCTGATAGCCATGCCGTCTACAATTCTTCATGTGATTTTACAACTTTAATTCAGTCCAAAATCTAGAGAGGCATGTTGGACAGTAGAAACGCTCCCCCTTTTCTTACCCTCCCTCAGAACTCTACTCATATCTGTAATCGGATTAAAATGGCCAATTGATTTCCGTTCACTAGGTGGTGTGTATAGAGACCAAACCCAATGTTTGTCCAAATCAACTGACGTGCTCCTTACGGGGAAAACCACCCCCTTCTTTTTAGGGCAAGCCCAATCTTCAAATTCTGTTCCGCACTGAACCACAGTAGCGCCAATATTTAAGTGGACATTGGCCTTTTCAAACATATCAAGGGATCTAAGAGTTACTAGGTATTTTCCTTCTAAGCAGAAATCTAAGAAAAATCTAAAATGGGAAAATCGGACCCTTCCTTCCCATGTTCAGCCCAATGATCTAAATTCGTCTTGGTAGGGTCAGGTGCTAGAGGCTCGTATGGTGATATGAGGACAGCATACTTGAAACACATTTGACCTGTTTCAAAACAAATCTTCTGGACACCTTTACAACCCTCTAGATCTGGATTATAATTTAAAATAGTATCACTCTCAGACCTAGCCCCCCCCCTCTTAAAATAAAATCTTTCTTAAATTTAAAAATATTTACGCTTAAATTTTCAATAAATAAAACTACAGACCCACTCCCATTTTCGTTATAGTTCTCAAGATGCGCAATAATTTGATCTACCCAATCCATGAAAGCACCCACAAAATTTTCTAAATTTGGATAAATTACGCGCATCTCGGAATGTATATAATGATAATAAACTTCGTTTTCCCCCTCATTTAAATAAAAAACCTTTAAAACAATAGAAACCTTAATTGAATCCCTCCCCCCCCCCACCTTAATCTGCTACCCGAGACGTGCACGAATTTTATCTACATAGGCATGCACCCTTTCTACGGGATCAAAAACAAAATTTCCCCCCATAAGTGAATTAAAAGGATCCCCAAACGTTGCAGTGAAAACAACTATATTATTTAAAATTGTATTGGATAATTAAAAGTCTGGAAAAGTCGTACCCCCTCCCCCAAGTTGTTCAACAATATTTGGCGAATGTTCCACTTCAGTTGTTTGAAGTGGAAGTAGGTAATCGGTGGGAGGAGGGTTCCCTGTAAAATCCTCTAAAATTTGTAAAGTATTTGGACTCAAGTCCACCTCAGGAACATTACCTTGCTCAACTATTCTAGGTTCTACATTGAAAAAGTTTTCTATAATCTCATCAATATTAGATGGTACTTCAATAGAATTAATGATACCATGCCAGTCATTGATAGCTGAATTGTCTTGAAACTCCATTGCCCCTTCAATGCGTTGTTCCTCTTCTTCACTTAATGGTGAGTAAGGTTCCAATGAACCAACCCATAAATGGAAAATAGCTTATATTCAAAGTGTTCAAATCATCCCTACTGTTAAAATTTGGATTATTATTGCTTAACACATGCTTAATAGCATTTGGTTAATTCAACTGAAAGTTCCAGCTTAAGATATTTACAATCTAAAACATCGCTTTACATAGAAGGCGGCAATTTGCTCGTTTATTTTCAAATCAACCATGCTGTTTTTTTTGTTTTGTTTTTTTTTGCGGCGCTTTTCGGGCCCGCAGCGCATCCTTGCGGAGCTTTCCTGGCCCTGGCGCATCCTTGAGACGCATCCCTGCGACGCTTGTCGGGCCCGTAGCTCACCCCGTGGCACACCCCGCAGCACTTCCCACGGCTCCCAGCCCCCGTTTACATAATGCCCGTCAAAATTTGAAATATTTCTTTCTAATTCCATACAGATTCAGTGAACTCATGAGTTTAATTATTGTAATCCGCGCGAGTGTTCCAATTTCCAAGATTGAATTTCAAAATGCCGAGAACCGTTAACTCGCTTTCCCCTTGCTAAAATCTTTGGCACGATGTAAGGCTCAGTGCAAATTAAGACGCTGATATGTGACAGATGGAATAATCTCTCTCTTAAAACTATGTGAAAAAAAAAGCATTCACAGAGTTTCAAAGGTACCTAAAAATATTCGCTTATGAGATGGCGGCGAAGAGATAGCAACAGAGAAAATAGTAAATATTAGAAAAAATAGCATTTTGAGTTTCAAAGGCGGTGATTATTAATTGTCTAGAAATTACCTCAAATTATTCGCTTATGAGATATCGAAGCTATAGCAACAGAGAAAATAGCAAAGATTAGATAAAAGAGGAGCGGTTTTTTTGCAAAAAAATTACATTTAGATAGGTAATAGTGGGGTGAGGGGTTAATGTCTCGCTGCGATAAGTTTATATCGGGTTGAAAAATAGTGAAAAAGAAAAAACATTGGAAGAAATAGATAGGTAGGAAAAAATGCTTACATTTGCATAATCCGTCTGGGCTTGGGTGCCCGAAGGTCCAGGTAGTGCATGCTGGAGGGTAACCTCCTGACCTAGTGTTGATGGGTCAGCTATGAGAGGTCCAAGGAGCGTGGATGTGCAAGCAATGTCATTAATTTCTTGCGCAGATTGGGCTGCGACTTGTACAGGACCTGTGACTTGTGTAGTCGAGCCAAGGGCTTGCACAGATGGCTGCACTTGATGAGGTGGCATTGAGGCTCGAATAAGAGGGGCTTGCATAGATGCAGTATTGATGTCGATGGCTTGTATAGTGGGGTTCTCCAGCCTTGCGGCCCACGGTCTTTTCGGTTTTCGACTGGACTGCATTGGGGGTGGCACTGATCGGGCGGTCTCGTCATCTCGCGCTTTGTTTGATGCAGGAGTCGTGTAATCTTCGCTCTTTGCAGTACCCCTAGCTCTCTTTAAAGCTGGAGGGGCAACAAATTCTGCATAATTGGCCCTAAAAAGAAGAGAAAAAATTAGTATCAAAATAATATGTCCCTTTTTTTTACAGAAAGAAAGTTAGTACCTCCTTCTACAGAATTTATTGTCAGACATAATTTGTCTAGAAAAGCATTTATCTCAAAGAAGCCCTCTCCTCCACCCTTTTTCAGCAAAGCAAAAAGTAAAAATTTCGCGAGAAATATATTAGGCTTAGAAATCAAACGTTTTTATCAGAAAACTTGTAAAAAAATAAATCATGACAATCAGTAGTCTATAGGCTTTAAATTAGATAAATGATTGTTAACCCAGTGGCCTTTAGACTTAAATTTTGCAAACATAGGTTAAAATGCTATTCAATTTACACGTAATATAAGCTTCATGCAACTCCTAAAAGACTTTTCTTTCTAGCCTTGCATATCAGCATTGCGCAGTTTGTTTTCATTTTACAATGATGGCGATAGACTTGAGGCACTGCCCCTCTCCCCTCCCTCTCCCTTTTATATAATTTACTTACAACGAAGCTGTTAGAAGCGATGGCATTGCCCCCTCTCCCCCCCCTTTTACATAATATCCTAAATATATTGTTAGACCTTAATTTGAAAATAATCCATTTCACTTCTCCAAAATAGCGCTTTGCGTCTGCGCCTAATTATTGCATCATAGCGTTTTAATTTTGATGGAAGAACAGTTCCTTTTGACTTGACCGCCTCGTTCGTAAACACGAATGGAAAAGGGTGACAGCTAATTTTAACCTGGCGTAGAGCATTATGTCAAAACCAGAGCGGGTTAATAACAACAGTGACGGAAGTCAATGGTCGCTTTTAGCTAGGATATAGAAAACATAAAATTTCATAAATTTAAAGAAATGATAATTATTTCTTTTTGAGAGAATTTTTTTGTAAAATAGTGAGGGGGGGGGGGTTTGGTTTTGAGGGTAAAAGAAAATATTTTATGTTTTCTATCGAGTATAAAGATTGTATAGTGATGTTTGTATTAGAGTGGGAGGGGGGAGGGGATTTACCTGAATATACTGGAGGGTGACCAAGGAAAATAATCTTATTTTGAAAATAAAAAATGAAAATGTACTTACATTCCAAATTGAAGTTGGCATGGCTTCTAATTCATCAAATTTATCCATTGTTAGATCAACTATGTCAAAATACTTTCTGATAATTTAATTACATTGCATGCCCGTTATATACGAAATCTCAAGGGCGAATTGTTATGTAAGCAAGCCCTCTGATTGGCTGAGAAGGAAACACGTGATCTAACGGTTTCCTGGAAACTCATAACATTTACCTTGAGCAACAACAACAACAACAACAAATGCTGTTTCCTATTTTTGGACACCATGACATTCGCCTCGAGCATGTACATGTCCAAAACAACAACAAATGCTGTTTTCTGTTTCTGGAAACTCATAACATTCGTCTCGAGCGTGCCCAAAACAACAACAACAACAAATAGTGTTTCCTATTTCTGGACACCTTGACATTCGCTGAGAGCGTGCACTTACAACAACAACAACAAATAAATCGACCTTGACATTCGCTGAGAGCGTGCACTTACAACAACAACAAATAAATTGACCTTGACATTCGCTGAGAGCGTGCACTTACAACAACAACAACATCGACCTTGGAAAAAAGATGTCATTGACACCATTAACCACGTGTTCCCCCTAGGGAGGCTATGCCCATATTTGGTGTTAAAAAAAGTTGTAGGTTGCAGCAGGGGTGGGTGACACGAGCTTTAGGGTCATCTCTACTGGAATCTTCTCATATAGCCTACGCAGGAATTTCTGTTCATTCTCAGTTCCAATGTCACTCTTTACTTTTTAAACTTTTATTTCTGTTCGTTTTTACTATTATCCGAGAGTTAGCACTACCTTAAACATTATTTTTATTATTTATTTATTACCTAAAATAAATACAGACACTGCGGATTAAAAACAACAAACACAAATATATTCAAGAAAAAATAACAAACTATAGAAAGAAGAACAAACATATTCAATGATATGAGGTGGGTCATTAGAACCCTCAGAAATCATCCTTTAAATCAGAGTTCCTCTTTCGGAGAACAACGCTCCGTGGGTACTGTTGGAGCTCATTTAATGTATTTGTTTTCAAAACAAAGTATGATTTTTCAAAATGAACTATTGTCTCCGGAACAAGAAGGGATTTTTCATCCCCTCAGCACAATGCTGCACGCTTGATTTCATCATCCTATATGCATGAATACAAACATGTAGACCAAAAAAGGAACTTTCTGGAATGCTATTAAAACGGGAGTTTTATACTAACGAAGAAAAAAAGTGGCGATATTTCTTGTAGTTTTGATGAAGACTAATGAAAAACAGCATTTTTGAATGTTAAAAAATGTTGAAGAAAATGACAGAGTAGGTGAACCTACTACCAACTGAACAAAAAATAATATAGATTCTAAACAGTGACTGAGGATTGCCTGGAGTCAGACCATGAAATATAGTTGTCTACAGTTGAATAGTTGTCTGCAGCTAAAATGAAGGATTTTTACCCTCCTCAGTCACACACAGCTAGTCTGATAGTTATACCTCAGACCTCCAGTTGAATTTTCGTGCCTTAGGACACTGAGTAAAGTCCACGCAAAGTCATTTCAGCTTATTGGGAATTTCTATAAGGGATTTTAGAATTTTCGCCAACGATACTCGTAGGGTATTTAAAAAACAATCCGTTCAAGTTCCCCTGAAAACTTTGCCTTGAAAAATTTTGCCTGAATATATTGACCTTGTCAGAACTACGGTTGATTTGAACTTAGTCAACCCTTAGGGATTTTAGAATTTTCCGCAAAGATGGTCGTAGCGTATTTCAAAAGAACCCCATTTAAGTTCCCCTGAATATTCTGCCTCAAAAATTTTTTCTGAATATCCTGACCGTGTAAGAACTACGGTTGATTTAACTGTAATCAACCCTATCTAACTACCATAGTTTAGGGTCCGGACACACTCCTAGTCTTGTCGAACACAATCTAGGAATCTTTCGCTATAAGCTGCTGGTTCTCATTATTTGCGGTGTCCATACACTTTGAAGTCCCGAGTGTTTGCCTAGAGGTAATGCACAGGTTCAAAAAGGCTGTAGCAGGAAAACTACTTTTATTAAACTCCTGGAAAAGCTGAAGGTTTATCCAACCTTAAAGAAAAAAGGAACACTCCGATTCGCGAAAATTTGCATGAATCTTTAAATTAGCAAAAAACAGCTATTTTCTAGCAGTAGGCCTGTTCACGCAAGATGCCATGCATTGTTTTAAAAATTGTTTGTAAATTAATTTAACATCTTATTGATTATCACCAGCTGAACAAATACGTGGATCATTAGCACAAAATGCACAATTGCCACCCTCGCCCTTATTTGTCAGAATAGTAGTTTTCTATTTCATCTACAAATAACTCTGTATTTATTTAGGATATCGACATGTACGTCTGCTCTCAAATCTTGGTGAACCTCTAGAAAATACAACCCTATTCGTCCACATTTCCATAACTAATAAACGCGGAGGTGGGGTAAGTATAGCTTATTACTTGAAATTTTTATTCAACTCATGATTATCTTCCATCTGCACCAGCATTTTCATGTGTTATAATGATTAAATGCTGTTGAAACCAATGGATTGCTAACACCCTGCGATGCATTCAAAAATGAATTTGAAATAAATAAATCATTCCTTGTGACAGTTCCAAACAAAAAAAAAGAGAAAGAAACGTGAGTGAAAAATCAGCAAAAACACAGCGAAAATTCAGCTAAAAACCCATGTAACCAAACACTTGAGAAGGTCTAGCTTTCTTTTAAAGGTCTAGTTTTCTTTGGGAATCAATAGATTGCGAATGTTTGAATTTCTAAGAACGAAAGGCGCTGTAAGATTTAACTAATTAGTTCTTATTATTTATTTTTACCGTTCAACGTGGCAGCACTGACAATAGTGGCATACTGCCCTAAAAACTTCATAGGCATAAAAAAATCACAGTTTTAAGATACGAACAGACCTAAGATGGGTCCAGGGGACAAAAAAATGTTTTTACTTTGATGTTATTGTTAATTTAAAGGGAACACGACAAATGTAGCCAAATTATTCGACATAGTTGAGTCGATAACCCCTATTGGTGAATCGAGCATCTGCTGGCTTTTGTAGATTTTTGACGGCCAATAGAATTAGATCAACAAACTGTCAGAAAAATGCTATTTTCACTACCTATTGTCTCTGTAATCCATTCAAAACTGAGCAATTAATTTTATGTACCATTATTTTGTTTTCATAAATGATTTCATAATAAAATGATTAATTACTTTAATTACTTTATATTAAAATTTAGATAGTGTATTTGAACATGGTATTCATTCAAATAAAGATCTTGGATCATGTCTTCTATGTGACGTCTCCAGCTACAAAGTAGCTTATTACGAAAAAAAGAAACGGGCAAGATTAAAACCTTAAAACTTGTACTGTGTTGAAATTTTTGCTTAATCTCTAGCTAATGCAAGCTCTGACTTCTAAACGCAAAGCCTTTACCATCTGGGCTGCCATTTGCATATCTTTAAGCGGACTATTGCCAGCTAATGCATTTGATTTGAAATACGTTGAAATTCATACAAAATAGATATTATTATATTTCATTTTTGTCAGAAAAAAGTTGTTGTTTCAAGATGCGGCCACCGAAAATGGCTTGTTTGGGGCCATTTCTTACTTGTGACTTCAGAAAAATGTTGAAATTGCTCTATCTTTGGAGCTTCTCCAGATAACTTAAAATTATTTCTTAGGGAAATAATAACTTTTTGAATAAAATAAAAGTTGAGAAGGGGTTACGTACCTAAGGTCTCTAGAAAGGTACCCTAAAGAATCCAGCGTTTCACATCTTGGATCACAGAACATGATCTGAAAGTCGAAAATCTGAGTTTTCATCTCAATCTCTGATGTCGTGAAGCTCTGAATTTTCTGTGCCAAAACTAGCAACCTTTCTCCAGTTTGTATAAAAAAAACAAGCTTGAAGACGGAAATTCACCTTTTAACAGACTTCAAGGCTGAATAATATTGGTCAACAGTAGACCAAGCAAAATATTTTGTATAGGGCTACTAAATGAAAACTTTGACATTACCATAAAAACCGAGTAAACTTTACCTACTTCTTGTCAAAAAAGAAAAATTAAAATCTGCAAACCTTCCCAAAATAGAGTAGTTTTAACATTTTTTAAAATTGCATTGGAAAAATTGCGTCTATATTTGGCAGCCTATATTGGTCAATTCAATAAGACCTGAGACTATGAAATTATTATATTTTTTTTTCTTTTTGTCTGAATGAGTATGGAACTAACCTAAGCACCTTGCGAAGTATGCGTAAAAAGTTATTGATTTTCATGGGGGACTTAACAGACAAATAATCCTGGTTATGTCCATTTACTATATCATAGGCAGCGCAATATTTTTGGTTTTATTTTTTTTTGGTTTAGACTAGGGCACTTCGTATCAAAGGAGTTATCGAAGAACTTCGAAAAAAGCTCATTCAAATGGAAACTGGAAGGGCTTGTGCCTTTTTTAATAATTGAAAGTGATCGGAGGAAAACAACAACCCTCTCAAACCCACCATTTACTCAAACACATCCAATCAAAATTTTGAGATAGTCATTTTGTTCGTGATAGTCAAGTGGAAAGGTCCTGAAATTATGTCTTTAAGGGTGACACTCCCCCTACAGCCCTCCGGCCAAGGGTTGTAAGTTATGCCCTGGGGGCATAAAAGGGGTTTAAAGAAAGCGTTGTCGTAGAAACTTCAAAAGGGGCTCATTTGAATGGAAATTGAAAGGGCTAGTGCCCTTTTTAATAGTCAAAAGTGATTGGAGGGCAGAATACCCCCTCTCATGCCCACCATTTCACCAAACACGTCCAATCAAAAATTTGAGATAGCCATCTTGTTCAACGTAGTTGAAAGTTCTGGAAATTAGGTCTTTGAGGACGGCAATCACCCCACAGCCTTCAGGGAAAGGGTTGTAAGTTATGCCCTGGGGGTATATAAGGTTCTTATAGAGAGTGTTGTCGTAGAAACTTCAAAAAGGGCTCATATTATTAGTAGTTTGAACGGCTACTTCCCTTTTTAATAGTAAAAAGTGATTGGATGGAAACTAGCCCCCCTCTCACCCCAACCATTTCCCCAAACACATCCAATCAAAATTTTGAGATAGCAAATTTTGTTCAATGTAGTTGAAAGGTCCGGTAATTAGGTCCTTGATGATGACACTCCCCCCATAGCCCTCAAGGCAAGGGTTGTAAGATATGCCCTGGAGGTGAATAAGGTTTTTTATAAAAATCGATGTCGTAGAAACTTCAAAAAGGTCTCATTCGATTGCAAATTGAAAGGGCTGATGCCTTTTTAGTAGTCAAACTAGATTGGAAGGCAACTAACCCCCGTCTCATGCCCACCATTTCCCCAAACACAAAAATAGAAAGTGTTGTCGCAGAAAATTCAAAAAGGGGTCGTTCAATTGGGAATCTTGAGGGCTAGTGCCCTTTTTAATAGTCAAAAGCGATCGGAGGGCGAAAGCCCCCCACGCACATAATTTCTCCAAACACTTCCGATCAACATTTTGATATAGCCATTTTGTTGAACTAAGTTGAAGGGTTCAGAAATTATTTCTTTTAGTATGATACCCCTCCCCCCCCAACAGCCCTCAGGGCTACGGTTGTAAGTTATACCCTGAGGGCATATTAGGTTTTTATGGAGAGCGTTGTTCTAGAAACTTCAAAAAGAGCTCATTCGATTAAAAATTTAGAGGCTATTGTCCGTTTTATTCGTAGAAAGTAATCGGAGGTGGAATAGTAGTGTGCCATCAAATAGCGCGACATGTGATTGCGTAGTATGTCTTACCACGGGCAGTCATCTATATATCCGACAAGTGATTGCGTAATATTCCTTACCACGGGCTATTACTATGAACGGTACATGCCTTACCAGACAGATTTCTGAGGCAACACCTATTTTCTGGGCCAATCAGAGAGGTTTCCACCAACGGTAGTCCATAAGACAATAATACATACAAAACTAGATTTGTGTATTCAAAGGTGGTCTCTTTTTAAAAATACTAGTTTTGCCCCGGATGTCATATAATCGTGTGGAACAACTCTTTCACCAATACCCATTTTCTGGACCATTGCCTTTAATCAAGACGGATTTTGCTTAGGAGTGCGTCGCGGGTAATTAAAGAATGAGGAATTGGATGCTACAGTCAGAATTGTTTTAAGTTGAAAGTTATAACATTTGCGTAAACTAACTCAATTTGCGAAAAAAGGTATAACATTTGCATAACTATGCAATGGATCATATTAATTGTTGATTGAATAATAGGGGTGAAACAGGGTTAGATGAAATTTCTAATTGGACTGTATGAAGGTGGTAAAAAATGGTTAAACTGCTTACCAGTCTAGTTAACCCCAAAGGGGTTACTAACTCATTGGCAATTTATTATAAATTTGGAACAGCCTCGTTAGCATCGATCAATGGAAACCATTAACGATGACGAGATGACATTTGACTTGATCTAGCTTCACTTCTCGGATGTGTTCTGTATAATACACAAGTACCATTTGAACAGTGTTGTCAATACAAAATATGCTCTAACAATGTACTATACTTAAAAGTTGATACTAATAGAGATGTAGATGCCAAGAAAAGAATTTTAATGAAGAAATTCAGAACAATCTTTAGAAACCCTTAGAAATAGAGTAATGAGATGATTATAGGTTTGAAGCATCAAGGATCGCAACCATCAATGACCCAAACCACCAAGGACTTCAACCTCCAAAGTTCTCCTATCCCCAAACTCCAAGGGCCCCCTCCCTCCAATTTTTTGGCCCCCTCCCCCATTTTTTAACTTTTTTTGAAGTTTTTTTTTTGAACTTTTTTTTAACATGTTTTTTTTCAACTTTTTTTACATGTCTTAGAATGACATAAAAGATACTTAAAACATAAAAAAATTCAAATTTAATGTGTCTCAAACGCAAAATGAAAATAATGCAGGAATATCAGTCGATACTCTTATACTATTATAAAAATAATATTTATATTAGCACCTTTTTTTGGACTGAATTTTTTTGGACTTAGAAATTATTCAACTTTTTTTTACGTGTCTTAAAATGTCAAGAGTTACGCTTGCGGCTCTTCCAATTGTACTCTATGCTTCCTCAGAGACATGACGCGGCTTTCCTACTGGTACTCTATGGTGGATTATCGACACTACCTAGTTTACTGCATGAATTAAATCAGAATTTTTTAAGCAGTGGAAATATAAGCACATAACTCATATCCTTAAAAAAGTAAAGATGAAGCATTTTACGAAAGTGTGTTCACATGATAGTGTTATTGTAGCATTGAAAGCTGACAAGGAGAAGTATTTGAACTATTAAACAAGTACAAGTGGTAGCATTATCGGAAAAGTATACGTGCATTGTACAGGCAGCAAGGAATTAAGTACCTTTGGAGTACATAAAAAATTCAATTCCGATATTGTTAGATATGTGATATGGAACTTTCTTAAGATGATTAAAATTAAAGAGAATGCAAGTATAAAAATTTTCGTTGATGATAGAGGACAACTCCTTGATGCTCTTGCAGGTAACACATTACCAACTGATACATCATATCGTCAGCTTTCGGGTATAAGCATTCAATGGAAGGTCAAAAGAAGACAGGCGTACTCCTCCACTAATATCATAAGCCATATCTTGTCTACGTGCCGGAACTGTTACCTGTGTAAAAATAATATGGTAATAGACAGTGAAATTGCCGGAAAAATAAAAAGGGCATTGGTAGAAAATATCACTAAGGAACATAAAGATGAATCGATGAAAAACAAAGTGCCAGGAAACGTTACTGCCATCATTGATCAAACAGTCAATGAAACAAATAATAGCAAAGATGAAATGCATATTTAAAATGTGGATGACCCCCCCCCCCCCCCGCAAAAATTGTGTATGACTCAAAATGGATTAATGACTATTCTACTGATTACGAACTAAGCGAAGACAATACGATACAATATCAAGAGAGAACATGGTGAACCATTTTATGGAACAGATTCAAAATGTCCAAAGTTGTTCATTGATATTAATAATGAATAATAATATATTTTTTGTATTAATATCCTACATGACATTATTTCATTAAAAATATATTATGCATTACATTGTTATATGTTCATTATTTTTAGAGTATGCTACCATATCAAAAACGTTTAGAGTGTCTATTGAAACATCGGGGATGTAATAAAAGGAATTTGCATACATCATATATCGGATAGATAGGTTATCATGGAGAAAATCTAAGTATCATAATGAATAAATTCTTTATCAACACCCTTTGTCGGATAGGTCAGGATAAAACTGATAGAATCTAAGTATCAGAGCGAATAGATGTTTTATCAACATGTCTGAATAGATTCTTTGCCTGATATGTCGGTTAACATTATCAAAACTTAAGTGTCAGAGTGATGAAATTCTGTGTCAACATCTGTTGTCAGATACAAAGGGTAACATTGACAAAATCTAAGTGTCAGAGTGAATAAATTTTTTCTATCCACATCTTTATCAGATACATCGGATAAAATTGACAAAATCTAAGCATCAGATTGAATAAATACTTTATCAATCTTCTTTTGTTGGATACTTCGGATAACATTCATAAAACCTAAGTATGAGAGCCAATAAATTCATTATCATCGTTATTTGTAAAATACGCTTGATAAATTGAAAAAATCCAAGTATCAGAGTGAATAAGTTCGTTATCAATGTCTTTTGAAAGATACGTTTAATAACATTGAGAAAATCAAAGCATCAGAGTGAATAAATTCTTTATTGACATTTTTTTCGAATGAATTTGTCGAATACATCGGATAACATTGACGAAATCTATGTATTAGAATTAATAAATTATTTACCAACATCTAGTTCCGGATACGTCAGATAAAATTGACAAAATCTAAGTATCAGAATGATTAAATTCTATATCAACATCATTTCTCGGATACATAGGATAACATTGAAAAAATCAAAGTGTCAGAGTGAATAAATTCTATTTCAACATCCGCTTCTGAATACATTTGATAACATTATCAAAATCTAAGAATCAGAGTGATTAAATTTTATATCAACATCCTTTTCTCGGATACATAGGAAAAAATTGACAAAATCTAAGTATCAGAGTGAATAAATGCTTTATCAACTTCTTTCGTTTGATACATAGGATAATATTCACAAAATCTAAGTATCAGAGACAATAACATTTTTATCAACATCTTTGTCAGATATAACGTATAAAATATGCAAAATCTAAGTATCAGAATGAATAAATGCTTTATCAACATCCTTTGTCAGATATGTCTGATAAAATTGACAAAATATAAGTATCAGAATGAATAAATGCTTTATCAGCATCATTTGTCAGATATGTCAGATAACATTATCAAAATCTAAGCATCAGAGTGAATAAATACTTTATTCACTTCTTTTGTTGGATACATCGGATAACATTCACAAAATCTAAGTATTAGAGCGAATAAATCCATTATCATCATCATTTGTCAGATACGTTTGATAAAATTGAGAAAATCCAAGTATCAGGATTGATACTATTGACTTTATACAGCGTTACGTTGAATTTAGGTTAGACTGGTTATAGATGGCAGCAAACCCGCTCAGACACGCAGTCATAGTGAGAGAGACATGCAAAATTTTGGGTTCTTTATCGACATCTTTTGTCAGATATGTTGGATAACATTGACGAAATCTAAGTATCAGAGTGAATAAATTCTTTATCAACTTCTTTGGTTGGATACATCGGATAACATTCACAAAATGTATGTATGAGAGCCAATAAATTCGTGATCATCGACATTTGTCAGATACGCTTGATAAAATTGAGAAAATCCAAGTATTAGCGTGAATAAATTCGTTATCAATGTCTTTTGACAGATATGTTTAATAACATTGACAAAATCTAAGTATCAGAGTGAATAAATTCTTTATTAACATTTTTTTATAGACATCGTTTGTCAGATATGTCGGATAACATTGACAAAATCTACATATTAGAATGAATGAACTGTTTATCAACATCTTTTGTCGGATATGTCGGATAAAATTGACAAAATCTAAGTATCAGATTGCTTAAATTCTATATCAACATTTTTTGTCGGACACATAGGATAACATTGACAAAATCTAAGTGTCAGAGTGAATAAATTCTTTGTCAACATCCTTTTCTGAATACGTTTGATAACATTATCAAAATCTAAGAATCAGAGTGATTAAATTCTATATCAGCATCCTTTTCTCGAATTCATAGGTTAAAATTGACAAAATCTATGTGTCAGAGTGAATATATTTTTTATCAACATCTTTTGTCAGATACATCGGATAAAATTGACAAAATCTAAGTATCAGAGTGAATAAATTCGTTTTCAACGTCGTTATCAGATACATCAGATAACATTCATAAAATCCAAGTTCTATTTATTTTGACTTTATACAGCGTTACGTTGGATTTAGGTTAGACCGGTTACAGATGACAGCAAACCCGCTCAGACACGCAGTCATAGTGAGAGAGACATGCAAAAATTTGGGTTCTTTATCGACATCTTTTGTCAGATATGTCGGATAACATTGACGAAATCTAAGTATCAGAGTG